>NC_039491.1:8850869-9035588 GCF_003590095.1 Trichoplusia ni
CTCTTCTAAATAAACGTGCCTTTCTGTGTAACGTGTAAGGATCGCACGAGTGTTTAATCTCATCGCTTGTTCAGATTTCTGAGAGATCAAGACTCACAATGGGTTTCGAAGTAAGTACAAGTAAAAAATAAAATTAAATGAATTTCGATTTTCATATAGTTCTCTTAAGATGCTATAAATATATCCATTGCAATCGATGTTATAAGAAAGGGGAAGATAATCAAAGGAAAACACCGCAGGAAAGAAAATAACAATTCCATCGCTCAATAAAATTGCAACACAACGCGAATTGAATTGCAACGGTTACTCTCTCTCTGATGTTAAATTGCCGGGAAATTGTGAAGCGGAAATTCGAAACGAGATTCTATAATTCTTCTACAGCATACCTCAAAGCATATTACGGAAATGAATAAGGACAATAATTCCAACTGGGCACAGGCCTCTTCATATTTAGGTAAATATTGGACGTATATTACCATGGCTTTTCCAATATTTGGAATCCAGGTCGTCTTAAAATAATTCACAAAATACATGTAACTTGGCAGTTTGTTTTCTTTCTTGCCAGAATGAGCATCAAACTGGCACCTCGTGCATACAAATCTCTTTCAAAGATCAACAAGGCCACCATTGAAAATTTTGGAAAGAGACAAAGTTAACTACTGATAAACCACTGCTTCTCTGACATCCTCAACCCAGTTAACAACACAACGCAATAACCCTAAGTAAGACTGGTTTTCAGACTTTCTAGCTTTTTAGTACTCGTATCATCCATCTAAGATGTATACATAATGTTCACAACAGTAATAGGAATCTACAATTTACGGTGCCTTTCGAATTACGGAGTAACTCGCTATAATGTAGATGGTCACCCTTCACGGGAAGAACGGATCATGCTTACAACTTTTGTACTTGTAGATTATCCATGAGCTCCTTGTGATGCAAAGTTAACACATATTGTGTATGTTTCAGGTACCAACTGAAAATATGAATATTAACAGCAAAGTACAGCCCTGTCCTAAAATCTCAAGGGCAGAGGTTTAAAATGATAAATAACTGTTTTTCTGAGAATCGAAATGAAAAAATGTAAGTTCGTGTGCAAGAGAAATTGAAGGAACCTTTTGCTTCTCGAGGAAGGCGTGAACTGAATAATATATCTTACAAGCCTTTTCATTTCAAAAACGTGAGCAAGACGCTTAATGATTAGTTGGTCCAGTAAAAAATAAAAATATCTTGAATCACGAGTCGCAAACCACTGCTTTGACCGAAAACGTGTTGTTTTGGCAAAAAAAAAACGAAAAAGTATTTTCGTGTTAAACGTTTACGAGCGCTAGTTTTTTTGTTTGTGCTCCATTAAAATTTTCCGTTGCTTTTCATCTTAAGTGAAATTTTAGACTGATTACGTTTTGGTGTAAATAAGACTTTTTACACAAGCTAAGTATAAGAAAAGGTGTTAATTAAAATTTCGCATATTTTATAAGTTGAAAGATATTTTATAAGTATTTAAGACTTACTACGGTGAAACATGACTATAATGAGTCATCTCTAAGGGGCAAGTGAACCCTTATATCGCGGGTCGCCATAAATATCATATTAAGTCTAGACATCATTGTAATACTAGCTTTAATGGTTAGGTAAATAACACGTGGGTGACAGTCTTTGTTCTCTTCGTTGTTCCGATATCTTTCATAATAATTTAAATATAGTGAACAAAAGAAGGTTCTTATCATCAAAAGGTTGTTCACTTAAATTTTGTATGTTAAAATATATTATTTTAATCTTTTGTTTTTGGTAACTTCTATGATGTTTACACATAAATGATATTTTTTAATTTTCCATCCAAGGTTTTGTTGAATAGACGAAAAACATTCCCTATTTAAATAAAAAAACTGGTAAAGTATGAGTGGGACTTGTGACTCTGCGGGTTCCATAAACACAAGTTCAAGAAAATGTTTACGCTTCAAATTCGTCTCCGTAGCAATGGCTGTTTAAACTTCAACGGCTTCACAATAACATCATCAGTGAATATTTTAAAAATTTAGTTATCACGGTACATGAGTTACAATGGTTACTGACAGGAGGAAAGACGGACAGACATCGGAGCTTCAGTAACAGGGTTCGGGTTTCACCTGTGGGTACGAAACCGAAAATGAATGTTCAATTTTATTTCCAACTAATGTCCTATAATATTATTACTAGTGTCAAAAAATAACCGCTTAAATTCTAATTTAACTAATTCCGAGATAAATGTATGTTTAGAACGATCATGATTTAATACAAAACCAAAAGCTGCATCTAGTTCCAAATGATCCGTTTAGTCATCAAAAGCTTCTGAAACTACAATTAGTAAACTAAATCAATTCAATCCGATTTCCAGAGCAATCCTAATTGAACGGCATACATAGATAATAATAGTGGAGAACTCAATGGAACAGCCAATGCTAACTATTCCGTATGTGGCGAGAGAGCGAGCATTATGGTAAAACTTGGTAGTAGCCTCCGTTCAAAAGTCGATCGAGTTAGGCTTAGGTAATGCACATGAGCGTTGGACTAGTATACATATATATTACGTTATTTTAACGCTCATTTTTCCTTGGCCCCAAAAATAATATCAACATAATCTTCTGGGATTTTTTTTATTAAAAATTTGGTCACTATCATTCTTGGTTTTGGCAATTTCCAGAAAACCTGCCAAGTCTTAGAAATGTTCGCTATACTGAAAAAGATAAATGAATTGTTTTATGTTTATTTTTTGTTCAGCTAGCTTAGCTTTAGTTTATGACCGTAATCACCATTGCCTAATTTTGATCTTTATTTCTGGCAGCAGCAAAATAAAATACATGAGATACAGCCTGTTGATGACGGGTGGACAGACAGACGCACAACGGAAACTCAGTAAAAGGTTCAGAGACAAATCATAAATCACGTGAATTACCGAATACGAATGTAATTTCCAAACCGCTTTTAGAAATATCATTAGTTTAGGGGTTTGTATTCGATCTTACTCAGTAGTGACATCATTAATCAGGCCTATATAGGCCCATCGTCTTGAAACGAATCGGTCTCCCTTCCCGATACACACAAAGTCCCCTTAATCAACCCATTTCCAAATTTTGGCAAAAACATTTTCAAACAATAGGGACATATCTTCGAAAGTCCAACATTTCCTGTACAATTGGGTAAACCACTATTATGTTTAAATAATGGTAGTTTGTCATGTATAGTAACGTAGTTGCCTACCAAGTGAAGTGAAAGGTATTGATAAAGTATTACAAAGGGCTCAATTGAAAACAAAGCCAAGCCTTAGCAGTTTGCTCAATAGCTGTGATATCTCAACTTACAATGGTTTATGTTTAAGATATCCTCCATTTACTACTAGATTTGATATCGAGTTTCAATAATGTGGATACGAGATCTTCACTATGAAATAAATAATAATGATTTGGTTTTATACTTGATTTGAATATTTAGAGTTAATATCTTGAATTCTGATTAGATTAGAGAAATGACTTCTTAGTCGTATAAGGGGATTATGGCTCTGTTTCAGTAGGAACATGACATGGATTTTAATGAGAAACTAGTATTCAACCGCGACTTTACTGAAATATAAAGATAATCAGTTTATTGCCTTTCTAGATTTTTCTTCGTAATTTTTGCAAAACACTGCCGTGCTAAATATTTAAATCATTTTGTCGCAGGAGATTCATAAACGTTCAAGACACATGAACAAAAAATCTAGACTCAGATCAAGCATTTGTGGATCATATGCGGAGGTTGAAATAGCACTACGTCGTAAAACGTGGGATGGACCACTCGGTTATCCGTGCAATCAAATGAACAGAGTAAGTATGAAATATAGCAAGACTTTGGTATCGAATGCAAAAGTAGCAGACAAATTATTGCTCTCAGTAAAGAAACAACAAATGAAGTGTAACCATCCGTGCATTCATCATTAAGTTAATGTTGTTTATTCTATAGCTTTTCTTGTCAACAATTTTAAAATCAGTAAAGAAACACAATAAACAATATTCAATCACTGCAGCCAGACCGAGATACTTAAGCAGTATCTATACTTAAATCCCTGGTTTAATTGTCTGAAGTAATTTACTAGTCAGAATTTCAAATGTAGAATGGTCATTCCCTTTGTCAGTTGAAGATAACATTAAACTAATTTAATTTAGCGCAGCATTTGAAAGTCATTGACGACCGAAGCTTTCAGTTACCTTTCGGAATATCAATTCAGGTGTCTAATAGAATTATCCACCCTGCTTGTACCGCTCGGGTTTAGCGTGCAAAATTTGCATGACGTACGGTCTGATGAGCTTTGTATGAGGATCTGGAAAATCGTTTGTCTGTTTTCAGAATTCGGTATTCATTTTGCCGCCATGGATCTCTTCATGGCAAAAGGTCGAAATTTTTACATTTTTTAACTTTATGTGTAAAGTTCTTTCTACTGCCACTCCTTCGCCCGAATTGAATAGCTTCTTTTTAATATTCTGATTTTTCTTACTTTTTTATTTTTTCAATCTTGATGTATTTTAATTGTATTATAGTTTTAAGAAAAATGAAGATAAACTATTCCTTCATTAAGATAAACACTCTCCAAATAATTGTTCGTAAAGTTTCGCAAAATGTCCACAAACTTGATCGACTTTGTAACATCTTTCAGAACTAGATGGATAAAACTTTTTTGATGAAAGTCAACCTTAAAAAAATACCTTTACGTTATGGATATTTAAGTCGTGACATTTTCAGATTTTTTGTTGCTTTTAGTCAAATTAACAAAAAAAACTTTTCTGAAATATTTTTTGTGAATCATAATTTAAGTTTTTATTTCTGGGTCATTAATATGTACATAATCAATTACTAAGCTTACGCACCTACGCAGAGTAATCCATTCTCTGGAAACCAGTGGTTCTGAAGATCAGGAAATGTTCCTTAAAACTATAGCACGTTATATTAAGTTTCATGAACATGCGGAACTGGGAAGTTTAGGAACAAATTATTCGGTAGATTGACTTTGCTATGAAATTGTTGTCTTACTAATTCGGACAGCTGCCAAAATAATCCGCCTACAAGATGACTATAGTTGAAAGCTTCACTATAATCTATTTATGTAATAGGGAGTGATTTGGCTAAGCTAACAAGTGGAAGGAACATTTCTTGCTTATTAACACGGTCTCTGAAGAAAAAATGAAAGTTTCCGGATACTCTTGGTAAAAACTCACTGTAAACGTGCAAAAAAGCTTCCTTGCCGCTTTGCACGTTTACAGTAGGTTTTTTTTAGACATAAAGTACCCAGACGCAGACACATATAATGGATCATCATCAGAATCAGATTATAATTGCTTATAATAAATAATACGTGGGGATTGAACTTGCGGCTGATCAGAAGAATTCATCTGATCCAATAAGCCTAGAAGCTATATAGTCTAGACAAAGAATTAGGTTCTGAAGCCATTTTCTGAAGTTAGAACATGCGATCTCGATCTCACGACTCCGGCAAAGGCGAAGACGGGACCGGAATTTTTTAGTCGGTAAGAGTCTGAGACATATAGCAGCCTTCCTTACCCACGGTAGGGGTTGAAGCTATTCAAGCCAATAAAAGGCGAATAACTGATTCATATTTATTGCTTCCGAACTCGGCAAAATTTTGAACCGTTCAACACAATTTTCGTCTAACAAATTTCTGTAGCAGAGAATGAATTCCCTTAACTTACATACGGTGTGACAGAATCCGCACAATGATCAACAGTTAAGGGTATTTGTTGCTAAGTCCATAGGTACATCCACGTGAAAATGTTTTAATTCTCAATTGTTTAGGTTAGGCTCAATCCTCATTATGTCGGCTTACATAATGTGTTATTCTTGGGTTTCACCCTCACCTTTGTTATGAGAACAATACATCGTGAATCAACAAAAATATAAACAAAATATGCTTTTTACAATCATGGCATTAATTTCATTACCTTGCGGTTTTTGTTTTATATTATGGTTTTATTTGTTCTATTAAGTTTTCTATTGTTTACCGTATTTATTGAAGGTGTGACACATTTTAAATGTCAGCACTTCTAAGTGTAGAGCTAATGAAAACTTGTATACAAAGCCGGGATTATATTATATCTGAAAAGAATACCGCGGCCTCGTCACACGAGAGGCAAATAATGGAACTGAGTGGGTTGTAGCCAGTAACCGTCTGAAACTCTTAGTCAACCCAAAGTGGGAGGAATCTACTTGATGATTTTTTTTACGAGAAAAAGAGAGGTCGTGCCAACATGTTAAGAATTTGTTTAAAGATATCTGATTATTATGATTCTGTTTACCACTTTATCATTAATAATCCTATTAATGTCATTTGTCATTCACCAAAACGTTATTAAATCTAACATGTAATGCTCAGTAGTTCAGCTCATGGGTGGCCCTCACCAAATCCGAACTAAGGAGGCCATAATACATTATAAGCTTTTGGAAATACTTACACAAAGTCCATGTATGATACGTCGGGGAGACCATCAGGCCAGGATAGCAAGCACGCCGTCTTCAGTGTTCCTTTGGACCTGTGAGTAAAGAAAAAGGAGTTATGAGTAAGGAACGAAATCCTACTCAGCTTAGTAAAATTTATAACGTGCATGTGATTAAACAAATATCCGTTACGTCATCCCGCTAAAACGTATTACATAGTCCACTAATCTTCAAACTAAGCAAAGCTCTGATTATGAGTTTTAGATAGCTGATAAACATATTTGAATGGAACTCGCAACCTCCAGTATAGGAGTGACAACTACTGGACTAACATTCAAGTCATTTTCTTCCTGCATCGGCTTAACATTCACGATCTACAAATGCATTTTCAAAGCCCAAGTTTTTTGTATCAAACAAAATTCAAGACTTATGAAATCCACTCGGTTGAAAACAAAACACCGTGTCGTGTTATAGAATAAATCTTCATTATATCTTTTGTACGGTAAGTGCACTAAAGACCTTCAAAATTGTTTACCTATAATCCAAGTTTTCCGAGTGATTAGAGTTACAGTAACATGTATAATAACGTTAATGATGACGTCACATAAGCCAAAGATCTTAAGATCTGATTATGGTATAATCTGCTTGCTTATACCAATACCAGAGTACTGAACCACCATGCTTCTGAGTATCAGATAATTATAACTAAATTGGCTAAACGCAAGAATATTAAGCTTTAAGCAGCGTAAATTGGAATTGGAGTACCACTCAATACGTTCAAAGCGTTCACGATTTCTTCAAAACAGTTTCATTTACGAATTTTTCAGTTTACAAAGTTTTTTTTTTATTATTTGTTTACTTCGAACACAAATGATTCAAATAACGGTTGGTAACGGTTTGGTTGGTAAAAAAATTCGACCTCAAACTAAGTAAACCAAGTCTAGGACTCTATTTTAGGAAATATATGTATGCTTTCTCTTCTCCGCAGAAGATATAAAATGTCAATGCCTACATTGAAATCCAATACAACCTAGTGCAGTTGTAAAAGGATTCTAGAAAGTCTCACAAAGGTACATATCACGTCAATAAAGGCTGCGTGAGTGCCTCCGACAACAAACTCAAAAGGGTTTTAGTCTCAAAATCATTTTATATTTACACTTAGGTTAATTTTGAAATATTGCCAGTCCTGTACTGACTGATCTGTTGGCCTAGTGGTTTGTGGCCCTGACTGCTTTATAAAAGGTCGTTTGTTCGATTTTCAACCAGGATAAATGTTTGTGTGATGACCACGACCATTTGTTCTATGTCAGGGTGTAATTTATCTATATTATGTATGTATTTAGAATTATTTAGATATGTTTATCAGTTTTTTTGTACTCATAATACATTATGACACTAGAGGGCGTTGTCTGAAAGGTTGAAGAATAATACATTTTTTTCGACACCAAATATAATAGGGCAATTTCGGCGTTTCATATTCTTGTATGAAAAACTAATTGAGCGTTTTATCTTACAAACGCAGCTGTGTCGAGACGACAGTTTAAAAGACCGTGAATAATGGGTGTTTCATTTAATACAAGTGCGTTTTCAGTTTTTTTTCTAGACAGTGTAGTGGTTAATGAACACACAAATCATGTTTTAACGTGTTTCGCAGTTCATGCTGTTATTTGAATATATTTTTTTACTACTGTTGTAAATGTAAATTTTATAGTTTTTAACTTAACAAGGGATTGGTTTTTGTCTTATTTATTGTCGTATTTCGTATAATTATGTATAGTTGCAACAGAGTAAAGTCATTCAACAACTGTTTTCTCAGATTTCAATAAACCCTATTTTTTTTCTAAATTAAAGGATTTTTTAAGTAACTACAAAAACAGTTTATGTCGAACTACATATTTTTCAATTTCCACCCATGCTATTTAACGACACCATAACATAAATCACGCTTACTAAAAGCTTTTAAGCAAGAGGTTTGTGGAAGGGAGATGGCGCTCTACATTCTGATAGCCGCATCTCATGTCCAAACTGGCGAAAATCCTTGTTATACGACCTTATAGTAGAGGGATATATCATCCATCAATCCTTCATTTTTTGGCTCACGTCCAGATTTCCGCGAAGATTGGGAGCAAACCGTTTTGGGCTAATAGCGTCAAGTCATTGCCGACAGCTTTCACAGCGTTATTGGTGATACATTAATGAAAACAAATCAATTTGACGACCTCCGTGGTCGAGTGGCGTACGCACCGGTTTCAAGGTGTCGCTAGCTCTGAGGTCCCGGGTTCGATTCCCGGTCGAGTCAATGTAAAAATTCACATTTCTACATTGTCTCTGGTCTGGGTGTTTGTGGTACCTTCGTTGTTTCTGAATTCCATACCACAAGTGCTTTAGCAACTTACTTTGGGTTCAGAACAATGTATGTGAGGTTGTCCGCATTTACTTATTTATTTTATTTATTATTTAATATGCTAAATGGATAGAAATACATACATGTACCTTATTTCTCTTTTTACTGATTTTGATTCTTAAATTTAAATTATTGTACGAAATTAGTATGGCTATATATACTATGGGTTTAGCGCACATAACCGGGAAGTAGATATGACCAATTTAATTCCAAGACAAATTTAGTTTTTTTTTTATATCGGATGTTCGGATATGTCACGGCAATTACCAGTAGGTATTACCGTACAGCGGTTTCGAACTTTGCATTATATTTTGCGTGATCTACAAAAATGCTTGCTCATAGTCTGAGTAATAGTTTACTTATTTAATTAAGCTTGATATAATTAATCCTTCTAAACGAACTTTTAATTTTATTTTAGTTACAAACTTTACATGGTTGAAATCTTCCTTTTTCACCTCGACATTTAATCATGTATTTGTGCTAGTTAACTTTGCCCGTAAAAGATTTCCCGTCATTATTTATTTAGGACGTAACTTCAAACGCGTACGAGAAATTATTTAACTTCGGAAATCGTAGGATGACAAACACCAAATGGCTTTGTGAGTTTTAATACAAAGGATGCTTAACTACGAGAGGTCGGTTTTATTTTCGAGGAATGAAGGATAAATACTATACATAAATATGCTTTATTTATTTACTTTGATCTTTTATAAATATATTTTGAATACAACTATTCTATACTTTTCTGATCATTAAAATTATTATCTATACTAATATATAAAGCCGAAGACCTTGTTTTTTTGAACGTGCTAATCTCAGAAACTACTGGTTCAAATTGAAAAATCCTTTTTGTATTGAATGGACCATTCATCAAGGAAAGTTTTATCCTAAATACCATCACGCTGCAACTAATAGGAGCGAAGATACAATGGAAAATCTGGAAAAACCAGGGCAGGTAAAAATCATAACTTTATCTTCTAGCCACGCGGACGAAGTTGCGGGCAACAGCTAGTATTTATATAAAGAAGGTCTCTTTCAGTTTATCACTCTTCAAGTTTTAAAACCGAACTTTCATTTTGTACAGACAACAGTCGCTCTAGTAGAAAGCATAATGAGATAGGAGGTGGCCTAAATGGAATCCAACTTTGCACGGAACAGCCAAAGCAACTCTTGTGAACCGAAGCATTGTCAAAAACAACAACTTGCATCTTGCACTGAGCTTTGTCATGCCAAGCAAACCGGTCAAGTACGAGTCGGAATCACGACACCGAGGGTCCCATGTCAATAGTTGGGAAAAGGCTAGGCCGATGAGCATGATATAGCGGCAGTCGAAATGCGTCATGCATTCAAGCTATCATGGTTCATGAGATACAGCCTGATGATGTTTAGACGGACGCACAGACAGAAGGAGGGACAACGAACCCTCATTAATAGTGTTCCGTTTGACCTTTTGGTACGGAATCCTAAAAGTTTTCGGGTACCTACTCCGACCGTTCCTGCGACCTATTTCTATTTTAACCGAGCGTCTTCTGTATTGTATGTATTAAGAATCACTGCTGTAATTCCATGGTGTACAATAAAGAATATTCTAATCTAATCTAATCTAATCTTCCAGTACATAATATTTCTCAACTTTTTGAAAAAGTTCTTCAGTGGTCCCTTCAGTAGTCCTTTAGTCTTCAAGTGACTCTTCGCCTGGTTTGAGATATTTTGTTTACAAAATATTGTTTTTTAAACAGATTTTCCCTTAACAAATGAAATCACATTTACGATGTTTAGACACCACCTGGTTTTGCTACTAAACTAAAAAGGTACTTAAATTGATTCAATTTTTTTAAGATTCTATGCAGATAAAATAATATAATGTTACACAATGATTTCAATATATTTAAGAACATAAACAATTAATACATTGAAAAAAATACCCATGTTTTTAACTTTTCACTCTACTCAAGTTTTACCAAAACCGGGCCAGCCGTCTTTATAGTTGTCAATTGAATTGTCATTGAGTTTGTAGCTACCCTAAAAATTTTAGCCTGGTAGCTTATCGGGAAGTGCCTCAAAATTGAGTAACAAAAATACAATCGGAACGACAAACACAGAAGTATGTTTCTTTGAAAGAGTGTATTAAAACGTGGGAAAACCATAAAAAAACTTGCTATAAACTATTTATCAGTAACCAAGCAAAAAAGACAAAACGACAGTGGTTTGCCGATCCATCCGACGGTCCAACGGTAATCCGTTAAGAATTCCTGACTGAACTTCCCAAGCAAATTAGTCCTCGAAGTTGAAGCCTCAGAAAACAAAGGAAACCCTTGGAAACAGGTCAAATAGACCATCAATGACTTGTTGAAGTTGTTCTAGTCTAAATGACCAGAAATAAAGGGGTACCGAAGTTTTTAATTACTTCCCAGAGGAATGGGGTTGAGCAGCAATACTTTTTATCCATAAATAAATCTCTTGATGGATAAACTTCTACTTCAATGATATAACTAGGAGTTCCACTGCTCAAAATTACGTCAGAGGTTAGTTTAAAATATAAAATTGTCCACAAAGTACCAGAAACTCCAAGTGGATTTCTATTTCAAACTTCTCATTTGCGAACTCAGCTATCGGCAAAAAACGAAAAACAAGTTAGTATTTTTATATTTGTGGAAGGATATATTTCACCAAAATTCAATTTTATACTCACATCCCACTAATAATTATACACGTTAGAATGTATGGATGTTTCTCCGTCTTTCACGCAAACTTGCTACGAGTAAGAAAGTTTATAACCAGGATTATCACAGGTTTTTGGGATCATCAATTCGTAGTGGGTGGGTGACAGCTACAAAGCACATAACTGCGAACTATGTATTAATGTCGGAACTTTTTAATAGCATTTTCATCTGGTTCCTA
Source organism: Trichoplusia ni (assembly GCF_003590095.1). NCBI lineage: Eukaryota > Metazoa > Arthropoda > Insecta > Lepidoptera > Noctuidae > Trichoplusia > Trichoplusia ni. The sequence continues at coordinate 8,862,634 of NC_039491.1, forward strand.
CCAATGAGAACCCAAGACTTGTCAACCAGCATTTTCCTTCAAATTCGCTTAATAGCTCCAAAAAAAATCAGCTCAAAAAATAACTTACCTGTATTCCTTTGTCGTAGAGTACAGCAGACAAGGTATTGCGAGCAGCATGCCGCTGATCCAGATGCATGCAATCATGATGAGGGAACAAGTCTTCGACATCCTCGGACGCATCGGACGCACGATCGCTTGGTACCTGCACGAAAAACAACACGCTGTAGATTACTTGAGTGAAAAAAAGCAATACATAGTCCTACAAAGGTTAAAGAAATGGGAGTTAGCAAACTGATCACCCATCATATTAATTACTGATCCACTTAACCTCAAGTTCATATTACCATTGAATATTATTACTGAACAGGTATCACGTTTTATGAGATGATGATGAGGCTTTAATTAACAGGATTTCGTTTTTACCCTTTGCGTACGAGAACGTAATTATAAATAGATTATAGAAACATTAGTCACATTACATTTTCTACTTTACATCTGTCTGTCGGTCCATCCATCACAAGGTTGTGTCTCGTGAATCCTGGTAAGTAGGCAGTTGAAATTTTCACGGTTGTTGTTCCGTGTACTTGTACTTTTGTTGGCCAAATAAAGTACCAAAAATTCGTTAATTTATTTGTCATCTGTTCGTAAATCACTTCATTCGTTTCTATTCTAATGTCTTATAACATTATTTCACCGCTCACTATATAAATGTTTAACAAAAATTAGCAATTTAAAAAGAAGTAATTAATACTCCTTAAAATTGCACTTTTTATGTATGAAATGCAGCTTCATTTTACACCAGGATACTGGCTGCTAAGTTTTATTAAGATTAATTGACTTTGTACAAGACCGCGTCGTGTCACGATGCGGTTTCTCTTTATCAGCTGAAAATTTAATTAGAAAACAAGTGAATGAAAATACGAAGAAGTCTCTTAATAAGTCCTACCAACTCTCGGTTTAATATATTTGCTTTTACAAAGTGGGATTAAATTTAGCGTCGTTTTGATGGTTATGTTTGAAAAGAAAATAAAATAGTCGATAACTGAATTAATAGAATAATCAACTTTGAAGAGTCACCAGGATATGGAAAAAAATCATTTGTCTTTCAAGTTGCGTTATTTAAAAAACTTTATTGTTGAAATAGTAATCAGCAAATACATAGATCATAACAATACACTTCATAGTAAAGGCACTGATGTATATGAAATCTAAATTAACCTTTTACGCCTATTTTCCAAAGCAACAACCGTACAATTTTGCAAATCCACACTCATGTGTATGCAGAGTAAATCTGTCGGTCCGTTACAAATTCACGAATACATTACAGTACAGATTTCTGATTTTTTTAGATCTTTGACCTGATTTTTCAAATGCTAAAGGTATTGACGATTTGGGTATCAAATACCTATTATTATATTATAAATGCTGCAGTGCATGTGGGTATGTTTGGGTGTGTGTGTATTATTGTTGCCCCTCCAAGTCATATTGGCTAGATCGATTTTTCAAAATTTGATAAGGGCACCATAGACTTTTATCCGAATTTATTAAATATGGGCAATGTATCCAAAGCTATATTTGTAGTTTTAATTAATATCCTGTAATGATACTACCAATAAACAATTGTTTTCATTCTTATTAATCTATACTAATATATAAAGCTGAAGAGTTTGTTTGTTTGTTTGTTTGTTTGAACGCGCTAATCTCGGGAACCACTGGTTCGATTTGAAAAATTCTTTTTGTGTTGAATAGACCTTTTATCGAGGAAGGCTATAGGCTATATAACATCACGCTGCGACTAATAGGAGCGAAGATACAATGGAAAATGGGAAAAATTCTAACCACGTGGACGAAGTCGCGGGCAACAGCTAGTGTGTTATATTTACACAAAAGTAAAAGCAATGAAAACCGGTAAAAATACATCTCAAGTAACCGATACATCCTATAACCGAGTCACAATACTTAGGCCGAGACTACATTAGTGCGCGAAGCGAGTAGAGCGTCAGCGAAACGTGACAGAGCAATAAATCGTAGAGCGGCATCTCTCTCACCCGCAATTATATTATAATAAATAATAAATGCGGACAACATCACATACATTGTTCTGAACCCAAAGTAAGTTGCTAAAGCACTTGTGTTATGGAATTCAGATACAACGAAGGTACCACATACACCCAGACCCGAGACAATGTAGAAATGTGATTTTTTACATTGACCCGACCGGGGATCGAACCCGGGACCTCAGAGCTAGCGGCACCTTGAAACCGGTGCGTACGCCACTCGACCACGGAGGTCGTCATATTACTTCAAGACTTGGTGAAAGACGTGAAAGGCCCTCTGAGCTACATGCGAATACATGTGCATGTGTCTTGTGCAAAAATGTTGGTGTCGCTTTTAATGTGGTCCTACCATATTTAGTCATTACGCTCATCGAGTCACGTCGCAAATCGTTGACCAGTGTAGCCTAGGCCTTAAAAAAGAAAGTCTATATCTCTGTTGATGTTTTATTTTCCTCTCTTTATTTACTTAAAAACAGTACCACGGCTCATCATTTTTTTACTGTGATATATGTTAAACAAGTCACAAGTGGTTTTTATTTGAAGTTTATTATAATTATCATTTGATTTAACAATATTGTGGAATATAGAGAGCAGAAAATTAAGCCGTTTTAGTACAAATGTGAAGATATTCCTTATAATAAATATGCAGTCTTTAAAACATCGACTATGTGTGAACTCGATGTACTTAATTGTCGTTTTAGGCTGTGTTATGGCTGGATTCTTTTTAGTGTTTATATTTATAACTGAAGAGGAATTGGTAAAAGAAAGTGTCAAGTCACAAGTCTTAAAAGTTCCAAGTGTTAAACCAGAAACAATATATAATTTATCCTGCTTTTACGATATGCCAAAGTCAGATGATACGTTTGCGCCAATTGACGATAGATCAATTTTCTTTTTTGAGGCTTCATGTATTGGCAATTTGACCATGTTAAAAGCTTGCGCAGTTGAATCTGCTGCTAGGTGTCACCCTAAAAGGCATATATACGTGCTATTCAGTTCAGGAGTGTTAAATATCACAACGAAAAGCTTCATTGGAGAATTGCTCCAATATAAAAACGTAAAAGTTGCTCGTTTGCCTGTACGTGAATATTTAAACGACGCGCTCTTAGAATCAGTTTTGATGAATGATTCGAGGAAAAATATACGCCCTGAAGACTTCTCGAATATACTAAGAATGGTGATTCTGAACAAATGGGGAGGTATTTTTATTGAAGACGACATGATAGTGTTTCGATCCTTTGAATCTCTACCTCAGAATTGGGTCGCTAAACAAGATGTTGGAGTATCACCAAAGATCCTAGCATTTGGTACAGATGAAATTGGACGGAATATAACCAGTGAAATAATTAAGTAAGTTAAATAAATTTCCAGCAAATTAATTTGATAGAAGTTAAAATAAATTGTTATTTATTTGCAGAGATATTTCTAAATCATATGCTTCTGTAACTGAACAATATACTTTGTCAGATACTATTACCAAGGTTTTGAAAAAGATGTGTCCTCAAGAGTTTTCCAACAAAAGCATTATAACTTGTAAAGGTAAGAAATATGTTGAATGAATAGACTTATAACTTCGATTCCTTAGATTTGAATCTGAACTGGGATCTATTCAGCACAGTAATATCCACGAGCTGATAATATCCACCTTCGTAATCCTATTCAAATATCAAGAAAAGCTTTTCGATCCCTTAATATAAGTAATGGTGAAAATTGTTTGTTTTCCAATATTTCAGGTATAACAATATATTCAAGAGATTTGTTCTATCCAATAAAGTATTCAGATGACGTTTTTTACATCGATGACTCAGATGTAGACGTTGGGAACAAAAAAATTCCGTTCACTTATCACCACTTGATGAAAGTAGGTGATTATAATAGTATTGAAGAAACCGAACATCAGCCAGTACTAGATCTGGCTAGTAAATTTTGTCCATACGTTTACCAGAGGTACGAGTATACACATACGGAACCAGTAGAACATACCTTGATGTAGGAAGAGCAAATATCCTAAGAGCATTTATCAAGTATGGTCGTTACCGGGGTGATGGCAAAAAAATTGACATTGCGGCATCGGTGATATATATGGCAAAGGCGGTAGACTAAAATCCCAGATACTAGTTTGAAAAGGTTATATACCTGATGCCTTTACCGGATAATCTCGTGAGAAAACCGTCACATTTGAGAATTTTTGAAGACTTTTGTCATCAGATAGGCTTTTCAACTGAAAGAAGAAATATAAGAAGACCTCATGGTTGGTTGCTAGGATAGAATAATTCTGTAATTTAGTAAACATAATTTGTCAACAGATCAATTAGACAGACCTGTTAGTTAATTCATTTTTTAAATATTTCGAATATATTCTTTTGAGTAGGTAAGTGAATAGATTTAAGGTCCTTTACTTTTATTAAAACTGCCCATGAGTTCAGTTTAAAACATTTCGAATAGATTATGAATAAGTGATAGATTTAAGTAATGTACTACATTTATTAAAAACTCCTTTTAACGTAAAAGCTAAGTTCGAAGTCCGATGGAAATCAAATAATATTTTTCTATACTTCCACTATTCAGTGTTTTATATCGTTTTTATACAGAATCGTTTATCAATGTACCGGAAAATCTTGAAATTTTCCATTTCGCAAAGCGTTTTGAACGACTCGTCATGAATTACAATTTTACGTTTAGATTTGACATTCCTTTGAAGTAGTTTGCAATGTGTCTGAATCGTTTTATGAATACCTAAGAGATTGATTTAAATTTTTGTGTTTATGAATAAGTAAAGTTACTCAAATGTACTCAAGTTTTTTTTTTCTGACTGATGTATTTATCTATTGTCTCCTATCATTGTTAGTCAAAAAACTTTAAATGGTTTAGGTATTGTTCGGTATTCTTATTCATCACAAAAATGTTCTTAATATTAAACGCTAAATATTCAACATTCATTCAAATAGTATTTTTTTTTTAAGACACCTCCCGCACTAAGGAATTTAATTCTTGTATCGCAAGGGGTTTTCACAAACATACAAATCACATGCACTACACCCAGACTCAGAACAAGCATCCGTGGATTGCACAAATGCTTGTCCTACGCGGGGATCGAACCTGCGACACGACGCGCCGAGTGAGTTTGGCTTGGTGACCTCAACCGCTCGGCTATCCTTGCAGTCGAATAGATAAAAGTGCCAATTTCAAGAGGTGATAAAGGCGCTATTTACATTTGGCCAATATGATAACAAAATTTGTATAAAACCTTTTTAATAATAGGTTCTACTGAAGCCATAGTGCTGCCATCTATTTTTCTTTTCTCGAGGCTAAATATGACCGCTTAGCTATAATTAAATAACAATAAACAAAAAAAAACTTTATTTACCTATCAAAAGAGATTCCGGTAAGAGTAAACACGCTGGCCGCGACCGTCACATTCGCTATGAAGTTGCTCAGCTGACAGTAACGAACGCCGAACACCCAGTCACTGAAACAAAAGAACATATTAGGCTAGTACATGGAAGACAGACAAAGTAGAAGGGAAATGCTATTCCCTGCTGAAACATTATGGCTTGAAATAAAAAGCAAAGGTTCCATGTGCTTGAAAAGTATCTCTCATTTGGTGAATAGTTTGTCACATAATTAAAATCAGACAAGTAGTCTCTATTAGGTGTTTTATCATATATAATTGATTTTACCAACTATGTCGGAAGTTATTTTAAAAAATAATCTGTACTCTATACTAATATAAATAGCTGAAGAGTTTGTTTGCTTGTTTATTTGTTTGAACGCGCTAATCTCAAGAACTACTCGTTCAAATTGAAAAATTATTCTTGTGTTCAATAGACCATTGTTCGAGGAAGGTTTTAAGATATATAACACCATGCTGCAACTAATAGGAGCGAAGATACGATGAAAAATGTGGAAAATGTGGCAAAAACGGGGCAAAATATTCATCTTCGAGGGCTTCCGTTCAAAAATTCCTAACTTATCTCTACTAACCACGCGGGCGAAGTCGCGGGCAACAGCTAGTAAATAATATTTTAATTTCTGATTATTAAATGGCACTCATAATCAACAGTAATACGCTGTTAAATTAATCTCGCTTTAGCACGAAAGCTTTATGTCTCGAAAGTAAATACAATATGGAGATGACCGGTTGAAGTCACGTGACTCAGTCAGTCAGAGTCGGTATTACATGACGTTTCCGATTGTAGTTAAATGTCTAGAGACGGTTTGAGAATTTAATAAAAAAAGATTTAAATATTTTCTTCTTGTACAGATTGCAATTTTTTTTTGGCAACCGTTTCGGTAAGAGCATGGAGATTATCGTCTGTAGCTGAACTAGTTATCAGGGACCGGCCGGATACTCATTGAAAGGGTTTTTGAAGGGGTTTTTTTAAGCGCTTCAAGAAAAAACCCTATGACATATGTTACACCTTCGAACGGATTACTGGAACCCTGTTCTGAACAGGTTACCCTTTCACTACCCTGTAACACTGTAACAGGGTAACCACTCCAACCTAAGACAATGTAATATGCACTCTTTATCATAGACATTAGTTTGAAAATAGTATAACCACGAGCGCACGTGGCATCTTACCGCCCAGCTGCGCCATTGTTGCATTTACCGAGCGACTTGTAAACATGGAATAAAAATCATTGTGGATATGATCTTACAGTTTAATTTTGCTTGTCGCACATTTCAAACGTTGTGATATATATTTTTCGTGTCTATACTTGTAGACCAGGGTCGATAATTTTTAAAACCAAAAAAAATAATAGTAGGATGAAACCCATTAGAAAAGGAGGGGAATATTATAAAAATGAAAGGAAAAATAATTTACGGGCGATCTGAGGTCGGTGAAGGGGGTGGGAGTGACGTTTGAAGAGTAAAAAAAGGTTTTTCTCGATTTCCGGCAAAACTAAAATTCGTATCGAAATAAGTCAAATGGCAAAGTTGTAGAAAATAAAAAGATCTAAAACTTTTGTGTTTACATTTTTTTCACATAACCTCAAAATTTATGTGAAAAATCCAAAAAACCAAGATTGTGGTTTTTTATTTTTATCTTTTACAAAAATTTATTTTTGTAACCAAATTTGGTGAAATCTTACTTTTTTGGGTCCCAAATACGCTGTAATTTATTTGATTAAAAATATTTATTTTTTCACCTTATTTTGAATTAATATAAAAAAACACTCTAATTTTCAATCGAAACTTCACCCGTCAAATCTTCTCAGAAAATGCAAAAAATGAAAAAATACTTGTATTCGATTTTTATTTAAATTATTATAAATAATTTCATCTAAAAAATTTGATCTCATTTTATGTTCAATAGACCAATAATCGAGGAAGGTTTAAGGCTAGGTATATAAAATTACGCTGCAACTAATAGGAGCGAAGATTTAACGGAAAATGTGGCAAACACGGGGAAAAATATTAATCTTCGAGGGCTTTCGTTCAAAAATTCCTAACTTATATCTTCTAACCACGCGGACGAAGTCGCGAGCAACAGCTAGTTACCTATATGGCTGGTTTTCTTATCATGCTTACATGACGCGACGTTTCGCGCGTAGGTAGTTTGTCCGAGAGGCGCGACGCCTCGGCGATAGAAGAAAATCAGTAGTAGTCTTAGTAAAGCAATGAGGGGCCGCTAGGGTGCAAGTATGCAGCTCAAGTTTAGTGGGTAATTCAGGGTAACACGAATAAAAGCCTTTCGTGAAGGTAACCACTTCAAAGGGTTAAGTTATTGAAGGGGTTAACCCCTTCACGTGGTTACCATAATGAAGGTGTTAACCATTTCGCTGGGTTTCGAGGATGTAACTCGAACAAAAGGTAACACTGCGATATGAGTTACCCCGTGTACGGGTTACCCTGTCAAACGGCTTAACTCTAAAGTGGGGTTGTCCGGTCCCTGCTAGTTATATTCGAACGTTAGCGGTTGTGGAACTGTCATTCGGAAAAGGCAGTTAGTATTTCTAAGAAAAAAGAATACTATTTAGCTACCAGTAAATCAATATTGCCCGATACATATGACACATTTATAATTCACTGAACAAAAGCTATGTATTCAACTGTCAATCATGATTCATGTTCTAATAACATTTGAAATGTTATTAAAGTCAGAATGTAACACGGTTTATTTATTATTAAATGATGTAACGGTTTACTCACGCGTATTTATCGGGGGTTCCCGACTAGTTTCGGACCCAACCGGAGTCCTTTATCATGAGCTGACGCGGCGGGATCGCGTTCGACTCGCGATCCCGCCGCGACAGCTCATGATTAGGGAATCAGCTCATTTAATAATGAATCATTCTCACGATAGTTATTATAAAAATACGGTTTATTTATGCCTACAAATCAATAATTTATCTATTTCAATGTAATTTGTGGTCGTGTATTTAATGTAATTATAATAAAGGTTTTGTGACGTAGGTAATTGATGTTCTATCAATAAACGATCGTTATCTTTTCAGTACTCGACTTCCGCATAGTCTTTTTAGGTTTTTTTAAGGGTTTCTTAGGTTCTAAGACATATTTTTCCTTAGCCCATTTGAACATAAGTTTTTTTTTGTATTAATGTTATTGGGCTAGTCACGAAAAAGAATCAACTTTTAGACGGTTTCACCGTTTTTTATCAAACATGTCTAAGAACACTCATACGTAATTGACCTTAATTATAAAACAAATTAAAATAACAAACACATTTTATTAATAAATCTCATCAGCCCGTATTCGTCCACTGCTGGAGATAGGCCTCCCCAATTGCACGTCATAGAGATCTATCCAGGTCATGCTAGTCATCTTGCGCAGATCATCACTCCTCCGTGTCTGAGGACGCGGTCTCCACTCAAGAACTTGTTTTCCCCAACGGTTATTGGCTTTGCGAGTAATACGAGTACCTATGGCCAGCCCATTGCCACTTTAGCTTGCTGATTCGGTGGGCTATATCCATTCCGTCCAAGGTACTCTGCTGTATCACCTCATTTCTGATTCGGTCCCACAGAAAAATGCCAAGCATAGGCCTTTCATGGGAAAGTTAAAACGATGGTTATTATTTACTTATCGCGAAAAATTAAACAAACAACTCATTATACTCGTATTATAAATATTAATTTCCTGATTCATAATAAATCGGACATCAGATGTAATGGACGTTTCATAAATCATTTACGAAACCAAATGTTCGTACAACTGTATTGGCCGCACCTGGGCTGTGATGTGATCCGATAAATCCGACCGACACGGCTTTGTATTATTCCGTAACATGAGTTTCACATTACGCCTAATATCTGGCGATTATGATAGGGAGTATTAGAGAAATTAGGGAGTGAGGATGGAATAGCAATTATTTGTATACATAATGTGGTATTGGTTAAAATAATATAGATATTCCTTCAGCAGGATTTATGACTGATTAATGACGACAAATGAGTTTTTAACTGACTACATCGTTTTCATCTACTCAAAACGCAATAAAAGAAAGAATACGTTTTCACACGCTCTTTTTGTTGTTTTCTTGTGGTTTTCTAACAATTTCTATAGAGTAAATGTACAATAGTGCGAATGTAAGTCCTTGGTGAATCCAATACCAAGAATTAAAGCCACTGAATGTAATGAATTTGAGTATTGAATATTTCTATTAGTATGTTAACAAGACTCTTTCGATGAATAGGTCAAACTAACCTAGATAGTCAAAAATAATTTTGAATGTCAAAATACATTACTTAACCTAATTACAAAGCTGTGTTAAAATATGGTCAAGTGCGAGCTAGAATTATGTCACTAAATATTCCATACAGATTGCCAAAAAAAGATATGATGCAGTAAGAAATAGTCACAGATGACAGACCAACAGCGTAGCCCAAGTAAAAAAGGCTTTCATTTTTAACCTTCGGCTATGAAACTTTAAAAAGAACAAAATTATAGGGGGTAAAGAAAGATTTCCATTAACTACTTCTACAAACAACATAACCAAAAATATAATACTACTACGATTGATACACAATATACGTCCCATTAGATAAAAATGAATATTATGTCGTGTCACACGCATATAAAACAGATCCGTATTTAACCCCATAAATCATTGTCTTGTACCTAATAACAGATCGAAATATGGCACTTACGGATATTACTGAACGGTAAAATACTAGGTAGTACTGTGATATCGTATTCTATTCTGATATTAGGATAAATTCTATACTCATCATGTGCATTTATGTACTACCTATTGGGCGCTTTTTCTCGAAGAGGATTACGATAATTGATTGAAGGATTAAGTCGGGTATCCTTATCTGTCTATTGTCCAGTCGTAGGGACTAGAAAATGATAACATGATATAGAAAACTTGAATAAAAACAAAATGTGAAGTTTATTATTTCAATTAGGCAGTTTTCCAGGCACTTTTAAACGTGACTCTCGGTGCACGTATCGCAATGACTTGTAAGCCGAATTTACATCAAGTGTAACTTATGAGACCCAGTTCAGGCAAATCATTCAAGGATCACAGAAATGCGTGTTCTACGCGAAGATCGGAATTGAGACACGTCGGGCTCAGAGGGTTTCTCGTGGTGACGTCAACAACTCAGCTATCCGTCTCAGATTGGCTTTGGATTACAAAAAAAAACGTAGTAGTGTGATTCTTATTTCAATACATGAGTAATTCAATGAGGAAGGACTCGGAGACACGTAACTTATGGGTCAGATAGACAGATAGACGAAAAGCATAAATAATAAGATGGTTGCTTGTTTGTAAAAACATGAAATTAACCAGAACTTGTTTTAAGATGCGATTTAAAATTTTCAGTAAGCTAAAAATAACCATAGCGATCATTTTGCTTTTCCCGCAGATATGTTGTGAGTGTTGTTGCTTTTCCCTCAGATATGTTGTGACTAACCCCTGTCCATATTTTATTGTGTGAAACATGGCATTCGTTTTGACACCAGAACTGACGTCAAAGCTGAAAAGAGATAAATAAGCTTTTCTGTTTTTCAGTCAGCATGGTTCATTATATAATGTCGAGTACAGATTAATTTTCAGTTATATTTTAAAACAATGCTTGACTCTTTCTTATACAAGAAGAGGCCTGTGTCCAGCAGGCAGAGGGACTTATATGGGCCGTTATTTTTTATGTATTCTGAATACCGTGCTGCATGAATATGAATGCAACACTCCACTTCTTCAAATTACAATCAGCTATTTTAATAAATTTCTTACTGCAAAATCGTCTCTAAAAGTCATTATTTCATTTTATAAGCCAACTAAAAGCCCATTTAACACAATACAGCTTCAACGCCAACACAAAGACGATCCTAATAATGCACAGAACTTTTAAATTTGCACTCTAAATTCAACTTACTAAAGCCCATTTTTGCAAGACATGCAAATCGAAGATTTTCCGCAGAAATTTCGCAAGTACAACCGAATGTCTCACAAATTGTTTCTATAACAATAATCGTGTACAAACTGTACTTAGAAATGTAGGTTAGAATGTTCTGGAACGTTGTACGTAAGTACTTGTCTGTTAGTTCCTATGCGGTATTTGGAAGTTGCGGCTTTACGCTATATCTGGTAACTAGCGGTTCCCGCGACTTCGTCCCCGTGGGTAGAAGATATAAGTTATGATTTATACCTGCCCTGTTTTTTTTCGCATTTTCCATTGTATCTTCGCTCCTATTAGTCGCAGCGTGATGGTTTATAGCCTAAAGCCTTCCTCGATGAATGGTCTATTCAACACAAAAAGATTTTTTTCAATTTGGACCAGTAGTTACTGAGATAAGCGCGTTCAAACAAATAAACAAACAAACTCTTCAGCTTTATATATTAGTATAGATTCAATAAACGAGGACAAACATTGTTCTACATAGTTATATTAACTGTTAGTTTTAATAGTAAAGTTTTAAATTAAATTTTGTTCTTGTTTGCGATTATCGAACACTTTTTTTACGTTACTTAATAATTCTGGTGCAGTATTTTGTGACGAAATATGTTTTATTTTTATTTATTGATAAATTAAGTATTATTCTACTCGTTACTTTGTGGAATGCTGATAAAGCTCTTATGAGAAAGGAGCTTTAGTTATTAAGGGTAAAATGGAACAAGTAAAGGATTGTTCTGGTCGGGTAGGTTTTACGAGAATAGTATTGAGTGTGATAAATAAATATCATGTTTATTAAAAAAATATTCATCACGGCTATGCAAGAAAAAAAATTAAAATACGACTCTAAGAAGGTTCATTAAGATTAAAATTATATCGTGATCGATCAAGACGCGCCATTCCAAAAGGGTGTTTAATAAAATCATTTAAAAAAACAATAAATTTCCTTTCACCTTCAGCTAATATAATTTATTTAAAGGCCTGAAAATTGCTTAAAGAAATTCGAGGAATTAGCTTCTACTAAATCAATTCTTTGAAAATGTGCTTTGTTTACGTAATTTTATTGCCTTTCTTTTGTTTTCTTTTTATTTATTGTAACAAGGTGTAATGTAAAAGGTGTTACTAATTTACCGATCAAATTTATTTTAATTGTTGGTTTATTGAGAATTTCACAGATCTCGGAGTAGGCTTTAATATTATTAAATGATGTAATGGTTTACTCGCGCGTATTTCTCGTATTTATCTGTTCGACTCTCGATCCCACCGCGTCTGCTCATGATTAAGGACACCGGTTTTGTCCGAAACTAGTCGGGCTACCCCGATAAATACGCGTTAGTAAACCGTTACATTATTTAATATGGAATCATTCTCACGATAGTTACTTTCAAAATGTAGACTATAATAATATGGACCTCAAAGATGTATTTATCAAGCATGGTAACTACACATATAGTTATTGATATCATTAATTATATCTATTCATATACCTATTTGGACATAAAAAGACGGCGTCCTGGCAAAGGCGCTTTGGAAGCGGTAAAGGGTGGGCAAATCTGAGTGTTGGTCATTGTAATTAAGTTACTAAAGAAGTGCTACTTTAATCACCACGTTATTCTGGTGATGTTTTATAAGTCATACTAATCATAATTGAATTATTAATTAGTTTGTTGATGTTGTTACTGTTGTTCGTTGTTTTGCAAAGTTAACCGCTCATATAGTGTTAATCCCTTTGTAGTTATTCCGATCACGGCGCTCTGCGGTGTATATTCCAACGAATATAAACGTCCAGTTATTTATAGAGCGGGGCCTATTGCAGAGTTTAAACTTTATCTAGGTAGAGTTACTTTGACGAAGTTAAAGGGATGAGCCAATAGAATTTTACTTTGAAGTTCAAAAAAAAAAACACGAAAAGTGTCATAACTTTTCAATAGTATAAGAAACACACTTCGTAGATTTAACTGCCTCTAAGTCATTTATCAATACATGTGTTATTCATAGGTCCTATAGTATTTATTTACCAGTAAACAAGAGTACGCGTTAAAGGCTTAATCCCGTGCAAACCTCGCCTTATATCTAAGGAAGCAGGAGTGATTGAAAGCCAGCTTAGTGACTGTGGCGTATTCGACTCAGGACATCATTAGCTAAGCCACAACTCTTTAAAGTATAATTATTTTTAGCTAGAACTTTTTTTGTTACACAAGTATTTTTGGTGATATACCGGTAGTAATTTAAGTTTCAATTAATGTATTATTTTATTAATTCATTCATTTAGGCTTAATTCATAATTTACCCATGTATGGGACAGGTCAAAATTCACTACTTTTTAGATAAATATGGTATCTCATTGCCGTGAAAAGGCCTCCCCCTAATCCCCCCACGGTTCTCTATCATGGGCCACTTAGAACCAGCCCACGCGGTTATTATTAGATCTTTCCGCCAACACTTCACCCGACTAGCTGTACTCCCATCAATTTTATCTTTTCCTAAATCGTTTGTACCTACCCAGATGAAAAATGATATATAATGAAGTATGACTCGATTTAATATTAATATTACATCAATTAATGAGATTTTTTGTGATAGTTGATTACATTTTTATAATAACTATCGTGAGACTGATTCATTATTAAATGATGTAACGGTTTACTCACGCGTATTTATCGGGGTAGCCCGACTAGTTTCGGACCCAACCGGAGTCCTTAATCATGAGCAGACGCGGCGGGATCGCGAGTCGAACTCAGTCAGTCAGTTCGACTCGCGATCCCGCCGCGTCTGCTCATGATTAAGGACTCCGGTTGGGTCCGAAACTAGTCGGGCTACCCCGATAAATACGCGTGAGTAAACCGTTACATCATTTAATAGTTAATTACGTTACAATAAAAATAAAAAGGGGGCTTTACAAAAGCCTTCTTAGTATTCCTTGACCTACTTGGCGGAAGTAATATTTCTGATGAAAGGCTACAGCATAATGAAAGTGAAAAGAGGCATCTTCAACAAAATAAAACAGAATAAGACCTCTTTTATTTATGACTTTATCTTCATAAAACGCAGCAACAAATTCAAGGACCAAACATAAAGTTGTTTTAGGGTTCAATAGCGGGATGGAAACAACTGATAAAAAACTTTCAATTTGCAAAAAAACAGCTGCCTGAATAAAACAAATAGTGCTTTCCTAAGAACCCTGTATATAACATATATATATAAAATATGATATGAAAAACATAAAAGAATACTTTTTAATGTTCCCGATCCAAAATTTGAATGAAATATTTACAAATGTTTTTTATATAAGCACATTTTTAGACAAAAAAATAATAATAATTTTTCTTTATCTTTTAAACAAAGTCTGAGAAAACCAAATTTAGCTACGGGACTCTTCAGCCTTATTCAAACTTGACCTTTTTAGCTTTTTAATTTTAACCGTTGAATATCTTGTATACCGCAGAATTTGAAGATCCTGTTAAATACTAAATCTAGGACAACGTCATAAAAAAGTACTATTGTCTGATTTATTCGTATTTCCACTTTTCCCTGCTTCTTTTTCTTTTGAATATTTCATACTAGATTTTCATGAACCTCAATTTTTTTTTTGGAATCAATAATATAAGTATAACGTGCGTCTTTGGAGATGAAAGGACATGCAAATATTCAAACACATTTCAACGAGTCTGCATAATTCAATGCTTCGAGAATTGTATTCTATATTTATAACTTTAAAATATATTGAAAGCAATACATTTAAAACATGTCAATTAGATTCTGGTCATGTTTAGCATTCAATCAGAGGAGGCTTCAAGCTGTCAATTTTCATATTGTGTTTGTGTGTTGAATTTTCATATTTTCATATGTTAGCGACCCGTCTCGCTCCAAAGGGTATTAGGATAAAACTGTATTATGTTAAATCTATATCTATGCTAATATATGAAGCTGAAGAGTTCGTTTGCTTTTTTTTTGTTTGAACGCGCTAATCTCAGGAACTACTGTTTCAAATTGAAAAGAATATTTTTGTGTTGAATAGACCATTCATTGAGAAAGGCTTTTTTTAGACCATTTACCATCACGGTGCAACTAATACTAGCGAAGACACAATGGAAAATGTGTCAAAAACAGGGAAAAATATTCATCTTCGAGGGCTTCCGTTAAAAAATTCCCAACTTATATCTTCTAACCACGCGGACGAAGTCGCGGGCAACAGCTAGTCTTTAAATATAATAAAAATGAAATAATATATCTACGAATAGAATTGATGTTATCACTTTTTTTTCAAGCAAAGTTTACGATTGAAGAGATGAGATTTTCTAACTGGTTACCCTGAGAGGAAATGTCAACGAAGAAAATCAACCTCGTATCCCACAGCTGAGCTCCATTGTTTCTACCATCATTTATTTATGTCATATCTAGGCAAAAGCCGGCTTTAGTTGACGCCGTTTTTTTCTATCTTTGATCTAAGTCAGTAAATTAAAATCAGGTTGAATGTAAGAAAAATCCATTGTATTTAATTACAAGTAAATTCTTAGACAGTAAACTCAAGAGATTAAAACTGTTATTACCCCAAAATTTAATAAACACCTACCCTTACTTTTAATTATCATTTTTTTCCTTGGCACGTTTCAATGTATTAAGCAAGATTTTAATGTCGGGGATTTGTATTTTTTAATTTATTTTATCTTTCATATCACTAAAGTTCTCGTGCTTTTCTAATCTGGCTGATCATTGACTGATATATTGACTGTATATTAAATATATTAAGTTCTAGACACTAAATCTAATTCTTATAAGCTCTTATGGAACAAATTAATCACATCCTAAAAAGGTATTAAATAAAATCGAGCATTAAACGCCATCTGGCGGACACTTGGGCCATAAATCTCTAAATAGGTTTTATGTTCACTAATTAATGTAGGATTAAGTAGTCTGCCCTACTTAGACCCAGGCTTACATACAAATTGGGTATTTAAAAAAGTTTTGCTTTCATATGGGGAATTAAACTTAGGTATGTAAAGTAGAAAAACATTTTTTTTTCTTTTTATTTTGGTGAGAAAATGCTTTTGTGAAAATGATTACTATGATTGATAACTGCGTATCGAAACTCATCTAACAAACAATTAATTTTCCGATTAACACAACCTTCGCTTCTACTTGAATCGCCCATTAATTACACGAATAGAACTTTAGACTTCAACTAAATTACACTTGAATTTCTAAATTAACGATACAATACATTATATTAGATTTTCAACGATTTTTCACTTGGATTTTCAAATCAATGATACTATAAATTTTACTGTATGCAACTGATTAAATAATAATTATATAGACTAAAAACTTCTCACGATTTGCTTCAAAATCGAATTTTGTATCAAAAGTATTCAAATTACAGGATTATTTGATCATTCACAGCCGTCGGTAATAAAATTTAATGTTTTATTACGATATAATTCGTTTGTAACTTGTGCAATGAATTTTGAGTACCCTTGATAATTCGATTTTGTGGTTATGTCTTATTCGGTTTTGACAGCCATCTTATTGCCTGTACTATAGACTTTAAGATGTTTGTTGGCGTTGTTAAAGCGAGATGGAGATATGCGTAGTTTAGGGCGCCATCTTGGTCCTACAATGCCAAAAGCCGTGCTTCCAAACTCATAGTAGAAGTACATAGCTTGACGGCTCAGTGAATCAAAAACTTTTAGGATTTTCATTAAAATGAATGTGGTGTGTTAATTTACTTTTGAATAAAAATATGGTTATATAGTATCTTAATGTAACGTAGTTGTGTAAATATAGATAGATGATACAAAAAGGTGTCTATATTATTTGATTATATTTAGTGGTCCAGCCTATTTGGTGAATAAGCACGGACAGTCTTCAAACTTAACTAAATAAGATTCAGTTCTTGCAAATAAAGTTGAGAGTTTCAGTACGATTTACTTTAATTTATATAACTAATGCCAATAATGCTATGTACTTTCGTTCACCTGAAGTTATGTGCTGTACCCGACTAGGTCCATAATTGTGACTAAATTATATTTATACCAACAACCTGTATAAATTATGGTACGCAATAAAGATTTGAGAATTGAAAATTAATGTATGGAGTGTAAATAGAGACTAATTCGTAATTTTTAGTCGGAAACACAAATGGAATTAATGTCAGATCAACTGACCAAATGATAATTTGCATAGTATCATTATTATGCGAATGGTAATTTGGGCCGTTAAAGGGGCTAAATTTATGTACCTACTTTTATTGCTACGTTTTTTTTTTCTTGTTTATTCGTCGTTCTGGTTGGATGTCAGTTTGCGACGCAACTTTGAGGTAATTTTTGAAAAGCTAGCGGGCTAAAATTTTCTGGGTAGCTTCAAACTTGATGACAATGCATTAACAACTATAAAAACGGCTACATCGATTTTGATAAAATTTGAATGGTGTGACATTTAAAAACGTGGATTTTTAGATGTTTTAATTATTAAAATACGTACTATACACCATGTTTGATAGACACATTCCGGTTATTATAGTTTCCGAACAGATTATTTAATGCTTTAAGTTAATTATAGTTAACTTTATGTGTCATTTGCAAACTTGCAGTTGTAAGTTACAAACCTTTTAAAAAATAATAGAATAGTCTTAGGTTCAAGTAAGATTAGATAACTTTGCCTCTACGAATACTTTTTAAGTTTTAAACTTAGTTTAAAAAAAATATAATTAAAGTTTGTCAAAGAAACTGATTATGACGTTGTTATTCTCAAAAAAAAAAAAAAATTCTTGGTTATAGCGGCTAGAAATGTCATGCGTTCGTAGCTATATGAAGTGACCTGTAAACCAAAGGTCCTATAGAATATTTCAGTACTGAAATCTGGCCAATCCGATGATGATATAGTGAGTTTTTTATCTCAATTGACGTCATTAAGCAGAAAACTTTTATTGGCTAGTAACATTACTATTGCACTGTTTATACTAAGCCTCCACTTTTATACGCTAACTTTGATGCTTTAAAAAATATTATGTAGTGTTTAATTAGTACCTAAATCGAATCAAAAATAATATAAGCAATCCTTCGTTACTTTGATTGACTAAATTATTTCAAAAGTACCTACGTATTAAATTTGGAAATCTATGTGATGGATTAATACGATTATTTTTAGCCCAAAACTTCATTTATCCATTCTCCAAGTATCAATAATTATCAGGCAATCATAGTCTCTTACAGACACATTAACAGCCGTTAGACACAATATTACTTCGTCTCGGTAACCAGATAATTATCCATCCATCCAATGTGACGTGTTGCGTGACTTTGTCATGTCAAGACCAAATTTGACAAGAATGAATTTCGTTAATATTTAAGCCTACGTGCTACCACATAATATTCAGAGCGTATATTAATGATTTAGTAAACCTAGAAGTACTTCAAGGGTAAATGTCAGGCTCTCAGTTGTTATTATTACAATAATTAATCAAAAATAATAGCTGAGCTATGAGGATAAGCTTACGTTGCTGACGTTATTAAGATGGTGTAATTGAATGTCATATAACACCGTTGAATGTATAAAGAAGTATTTTTTTGTTATTCAAGAAAATATGTTGAGATGTGAGAAAATATCTCTACATATTTTGTCTTGATTGTCGTTTTTAATACGTGATTGTGATACAAAATCTATACTTCAATAATTACTTTTAAATTCAAAAATCGTCTACTGCACTAAGAAATTTAATCCTTACGTCGCGGAGGGTTTCAAAAACGTAACATTGAAGTCACATGCACAATGACATCTAGACTCAGAACAAGCATTCGTGGCTCACACAAATACTTGTGACACGTCCCGGATAGTGGGCTAAGCGTTGCCTTACCATTCGGCTGTTCGTGCAGAAATATTTTAGTTCTTCTTTTGTTTCCCATATTCAGTTTTGTAAGTTTTAAAATGGGTAGTTTTTCTTTTCGACAACTCAAATCAACAACATTAGGTTACAAATATTCTAAAACATTAGGTTGAAAACTTAGACCTAATTTCTCTCTCTTCATAGAACAAAAAGCAACGAAGTGTTAACTTAGTGAGATTATGTCGAGTGTAAATTATGTAAGCGTTGAGCTTAACTTATCAAATTAACGGACAAATGAACGCTAGACCGGATTACAGCCGAGACTTTATTGGCATAATAAAGTTGTTCACTGCTGATAATTGATAGTTGAGGACTTTTTAATTTATTTATTTAAGTTAAGATTGTTTTCTTGGATTTGCTTGGATTGAACGTTGTTTTCTTCATAAAGGAATAGGTTTATACAAATATATATTTGAATATAATATGTGATATAGGAGATATATTGGAAGGCCAAGGGAGGCCATTTGCCATTTGTATTAGTAACGGTAAATAATCTTAAGTCTTTACGTAACTTACATATTTCTTTGGTAGGTATATATTTGCATAGAGAAATAAACGTTTGGTTCATTTCAGTCGTATATTTGATTTGATTATCTAAGTTTATGTTGATTTTGATTTGTAATTTATTATTAAACGAAGTTTTAGACAAGAGGACACTCTAAGGTTGAATGTTTTTTTTTTAAGTACCTACTAACCTATCTAAATGGAAACACTCCATTTAGATAGGTTAGTAGGTACTTTTTTTGGACCAAATGGTGTCAAAAATTTAGGATTACCTTTAAATTTAAAAGTTTGAGTAACTTATATAAAAAAAGACATACCCATTATTCCTTACATAGCCATGAGGCTTACTACTCAACGAGTAGCATAATATGTTGTTTTTCATGCGCGGTTAATACCATGGAATAAAAAAAAAACACTTTGGTCATTGTAAATACTGTTTCCTCGGTAAAAAATGTTTCGCTTTAAGGAACTGCAAATTTATTACCAGGATTATTTAATTGTAAGCCGACAAGTCTGGCCCGAAAGCCACTCATTAGGGGCGGGAGGTTTATGTTAATCTAAAACAGAGCAGTACTGCGAGCTCTTAAATAAGGACATTAAGTACAATCGTACGACAGAGATGCCCATATCCGCAATGTAGTGCCATTTCCTTTACACAACAGCATCTTCTACTTAGGAGTTGAAGTTTAGAAATAAAGAACGCGACGTAAGTTTATAAAGGTTTATCAACTTTTAATAATTTAAGTGAATAGCCATTGTTTTTAATTTATTAAATGAAATACCTACAATGACTGATAAAATTCTCACTGTTGTTAAATTGATTGTGTCAATGCCGTATAAACATAAACGTTACGTAATTAAACCCGGGGGCGTTGGTACAAATTGGTACAAAAATGGAGTTTTACTAACCTGTGTAACATGTAGATAAAGTTGAAGAGACAGTTAAGGGATGCCATCATCAGATCAGCAAATGACAAGTTGACGAGAAAGTAGTTCGTGACTGTACGCATCCGACGATGTGCTGTAACAAATAAAAAGCATTAAGGATAGCTTTATTAATGAGTAGAAAATAAATTACAACGCTCACCGGTTTTAGGTATCATGAAAAATAATTTTAAATAAAATTTCCTCGCAAAAAATGCTGAAGGAAAACAACCTGGTATGGTTGTTTTCCTTCACTAGTTTTAGCGAGGTACATCTAGTTTTTTTCAAGGGACTGGTCAGGATCGGACTGGACTGCCAACACAGTCCAGTCTGATGCTTATTGCTTCAAATTTTGACACCAGCTTATACATCGATCAAAAAAAAGCAAGTAGATTGGAAGAATCATTTAGTAAAAGAATTTTCTCCCAACCTACCTCAATCTTTATCAACTTAGTCTCGACCATACCCTAACACACGAACAATAACGTACTCTATACGCTCAGAGTTAAGCCACATTGACTCGTTTAAACTTTTATTGCACCTAAACTTAGTCCACAATACATTGAACGTCGTGGAGTACACTTATGTGAGCTGAACGTGGTCACAATTTGTCACCCAATTAGTTAAACGACCGCATTTGAGCAGAGTGCGTCGTATCTGGAAGCCTTTTTGTGCTAACGATGTGGCGCCATCTAGTTTAGAGACGGCTGAAAAAAGTATTGGTGTGACCTTGAGTTGTTTAAACTGATTTTTGTATGAGTTTGTAGGGAGAGAGGCCAAGTTGTAATTGTAACAGGTCTTTGACAAGGTCCGTCTGCCTATCCGTCTTTTAGCCACCAGGCTGTCTCAAGAACCGTTTAATGTAAACAGTTGCATGTTTCATGATGTGTTTCTTCCATTAAAACAAAACATACTAAAACTAAAGATTGGTGACCAAACAAATTTATTTGTCACGTAACCAATCTATTTTTCTGAAGCTTATCTTTACAGAACTCTCAGTGACTTTTTTTTTAGTCATTTTTCTTCAAACTCGAAGAATAAAAAGACCACACGATTGATTTTCTGAAAACCTTTTCTACAAATCACAAATATTATGCCTGTCGCGAGATACCTTTAACTTCATATTACGTTTTATATAATGCATTATTATTCCGCAGTATAATGACTAGTCTCAAAGCAAATAGTCTTTGTTTGCGAATCCTCTCATTATTTTATAAAAATCTCTCTCGCTCCACATTCGCATACTTGTGTTACACGGTCGGAATCTCTTTCCCGAAAATAACATAATGATTTTTATTGCTTGCTTTTCTAAGCTTTATAAAAATAATTTTCCACAAGCGAATATATGAAAACCGCTTGCTATGCTTGTTATTTTTGCTTGCTTTTTAGGGTTTTATGCCCAAAATATAAAACGGATCGCTATT
Source organism: Trichoplusia ni (assembly GCF_003590095.1). Taxonomy (NCBI): domain Eukaryota; kingdom Metazoa; phylum Arthropoda; class Insecta; order Lepidoptera; family Noctuidae; genus Trichoplusia; species Trichoplusia ni. Next base: position 8,884,812 of record NC_039491.1, read on the forward strand.
AACAAGGCGTCGATATCTGTACGTCTGTCACCATGTCCATCTCTCGACCTGCGATAGCATGACATTTAAATTTCCACAGACGATAACAATTGTCGCTACAACAACAAACCGTGTCTCCTCAACCTATTTGTACAGAACCCTCAGTGCTTAGAGTCTAATTCACGCTTGACCAGTTTTGTTTAGATATGCAATATTAATTATTCTGTCCGGAATTTCTCGGGAATACGGAAAATGTTTCAATACCCTAGAAAATATGTATTTATACAAATCGAATGCTAACATGTAGTGTGTGTAGTAATTGTTCAAGTTTCTCTAGAAATAACGTCGTACGTGTTAAAACTGTGTAAGGAACCTTTTTATTTTTATTCCTGGCACATAATATTCCAAATGGCGGGAAAAAAAAACTAGATTTTGAATTCGGAATATTAAACTCTAACCGGGACGTGATTTTTCTCTGTATGGAAGAAAAGTAGTGAAACGTTTTATGTAGTGTTAGGCGGAGTTCCTAAAATGATCTCAATGCTTTACTATTTAAGATAGTTTTTAAGATGTAATTATTGAATTTCATTTTGAAAAGTATGTTTGTTGCTCTTCCACACAAAAACCACTGAACGTGTTAAAACCAAACTTGGTACTCAGGTACCAAATAGGATAGTTTTTATGTTCCCGTGGTATCTCTTTCGACTTTTAGCAGGCCCGTGAGCAACGGTTAGTAGTGATTTTTTATTGAATTAAATTAAACGGTTTTCCATTTATATGGCTGGCTAACTAATGAATTTAAATACCACGAGAAAAGTAGCAAATCGTTATTTGAATCGTTTAAATTACCTACTTTTACTTTTAATAACAAGGCTATTTACAGAAGTTTTTGTGAAAGTAACTGCTTATTACAACACTGGATGACATAAATAAAATAAAGTACTAAATTATAAGGTATTAATTGTAGGTAACAAATTGGTTTGAATTCGCTTATTAACAAACAAATAAATGTTAATAGCACCGTAGATGTATCTACGGTGGTGTTAAGCGCCCAAATTATGGTGTTATTTAGAAATTACATATGTTATGGTTTATGTTGAAATCAAATGCTTATTAAGTAGAAAAGTATATTCGTTTGAGGGACTAAATAACCATTAAATAAAATATCTACCGTTTACGTTAACTGTAGCCGCTTTAAGTTTATCAATCATTTTAAATATTTTTTTCACAACTTGCTGATTAGCGCGCCGATGCAAATGACCTTCATTAATGTACCACAAAACTCTCTAATTCTAAAAACTATAATTACTTATAACTCCATTCACTTACCCGTAACAATCCATATAACAATAACATTTCCTCCTATAGCTACCACCAGCATGGCGGTGAACAGGCACACCCAGGAGTTGTGTGCCCAGGTCGGCATACTGCTCGCACTTGGTGAAGCAGTAGCCTTGGGCACAAGGATTGTGGCCGCCGATAATAAACTGCGGTTGAAGTCCATCTTCCATGTGTAAACCACCTGGGTAACAAAAGAACTATAAATTAATAGATGTAAAAAACCTACGTTTTTAGGTGTCACTCTGTGCACCTTTATCAAAATCGGTTCTGTCGTTTTTTATAGTTGTAAATTGCAATTTTACAGCTACCCTGAAAATTTCAGCCTGCTACCTTAACGGGAAGTAAGTCAAAAATGGTTGCGAAATTAAAATCGGAACGACACACAAACATGAAAAGTGAGTGTATAAAACGGGGGAGTAAATTTAAGTAGAAATTTAAAAAAAATCTATAATAATAAATAAATAATAAGACATATTAAGAGTGCAGCAAGGAGGTTGTCTGCAAACTTGTTCTTATTGCATGGATGATATACAATCTGCTGTCAGAGTTTTAAGCTCGAGGGACTCTGGTATGTTCCTTGGTAGCTGGCAATAAGCTAAAAAATGTTGAGTCGTTACAAGAAGGTTTAAATTCGCTTGGCAACCTTATTTATTGGGAAAATTAAGTTGCTTCATTTGATATTCGGAGACTAATAGGATAATTTGGTAATTTAAATTTTAAACTTAAAGCCATCCGGACATGATTGAATATTACTTCTTAAGGTTAAATAAGAAAGAAAACATTTGTACTTCGTTGCTACTATTGCAAATAATGAGTAACGTCTAAATAAAATAAAAAAGTGTTACCAAAAAAGGAATGTAACGGGTCTTTTTTTTTCTTTTTTCCTAACCCACCTAACCTAACCTAACCCACGAAGAAACTCAGCATTTTTCATTTCATTACTCAAAACTTCTATACGGAAATGTAGATAATAGATATTGTATAAGGATAATTAATGCACATATGATTAGTGACATTATACATCTGCATTCATCTGTACCGGAATCGTAACAGTTACGGAATTCAGCATAACAGGCTGTACATGTAAAACTATATTTGATTGGCATGCAGAAATTGCATTGACGTACCAAGCCTTTTTGAAACTTAACAACATAATAGATACCTTACATAACATAACATTAGAATTAAACTTGAATCTATTTAAAAAACCACTCCTGTGCCAAGGAATTTAATCTCATTTATTCTCTCAGAATAAGCTCTTGTGTGCCCTCGGAATGTCGCTCACAATAGATTTCTAGTGGTGAGCACTTAGCTATCGATGCTGTCATGTACCAAACTTAATTTTCAGAGGGTTAATAATTTACAGCTAATACTATGTATCATGATGTAAAAAAAATAATATCAAAGGCTACACATGAATACAGGTCCATATAAAAAGCTTCGAACACTGGAATGAAACCAAATATAATACTTCAGAATATCACAAAATTGACAACCTGTCCGAAGTCCATACAATACGAAATCATTCTTCAAAGGGTGATATCAAAGGGTATTTCGTTTCGGACGCTCTTTGTCTGCAGATGTGAATTGACATATTAATCCAAGATGGCTACGAAATCGACAAAATATTAATACAATGTAAAATTTTGGGAATGTTGCGGTTTTGATGAACAATACGAGTGTTATTTTTGGAACAAGGGAATTTAATATAAATTTAATGTTAAAAATGTATGTTATGCTGTTGGTATACTTAATAAATAAATAAGTACATCTTTTAAAAAAACTTAGAAACATATGCAATGATATCAAAAGTTGTATAATATTTTGACAAAAACGTTGCTCAACATAGGAAGGTCAGTGAAAGTGGTGTATCCATTCCATATCAAAGTGAGTTGACTGTGCGTGTAATTCATCGTGTCATGCGGGGCTATGCGATAATGTAAAGTCTGTGAAAACTCAAATATTCTATCTGAAATTTTAACCCAGAGACATGTTGTAACGGATTTTTGCCACTCAAAGGGATGCTGACCTTATTTTGTTTTAACACGTAAGCCATAAACTTTATGATGTAATTATAAAAAGTTATACCTACAAATGAATTTGTAGAATATTTACAACTAGCTGTTGTCCGCGACTTCGTCCGCGTGGTTAGAGATATAAGTTATGATTTATACCCGCCCTGTCGTTTTCCATTGTATCTTTGCTCCCATTAGTCGCAGCGTGATGGTATATAGCCTAAAACCTTCCTCGATGAATGGTCTATTCAACACAAAAATATTTTTTTGATTCGAACCTGTAGGTCCTGAGATTGAGATTTGCGCGTCAAACAAACAAATAAACTCTTCAGCTTAATATATTAGTATAGATTACTTAATAACTCAATGCACAATGCAATTAATTGCAAGTACAATAGAAAGTAGTTCTTTTTAAAATAATTATTTAAAACTGAACAAGAGCAGACGATACTATAATCAAATTCTTTAAATAGAACCATGAAAATAATGTTGCAAATAGTAATAAAAAACACCTCCTGCTTTAATATAAAACGTATCAAATATTGATGAGGTTGTAAGCACCTATTTACAAGTAGTCAACAAAGGGGATCAGTCTTAAGCACTTAAAATGCAAATCTCGCAGACTGCAGCCAATATGTTGCAAAATATAATAATGAAGCGCAGCTGAGACTTGTACGTCATAAACTTAGTCATAAACTCGACTTATGAGCTGTATTTTGTAAAGAGAAAACTTTAAGGGAGTTTCAACGACGCGTTATTATTTTTTATTTTGTGAGATTTTCTTTTGCGACACTGTTATTTGATAGTGGGATGTAAATTGTGAGTTGTTAAAAAGTAGTGTCGCTGCATGTGTAGGAATTACATTTTACTTTAATATGCTTAGCGTAAATTTATCACAGCTGAGTCAGGAAAATGTTTAACACACCTGCCTCAAAAACAGTCATGAAAGAAAATGCCGCACATTGACGCATACTGCTATTGAGTATAAACCTTCTTGTTATATTTTTTCCGTTAAAACGAGGCAGAAGTAACTAATCACCATATTTATGGTACATCAAATATACGTATTATGAATTTGGGTCACTGATTTAACAACAAAAAATGGTTAACATGACAGGGGAACTTCTAAATAACATTGAACGCATATCAAAGAATCTAAAAGCGATGAGGCTATGCGTGAAATCCTTTATGTCAAGTATCAAGACAGTTTGTATAGCTGTTGAGAAGTTTTTATGATGGCACTCGAGCGTACCCAACCGTTTCTTAGGCTGCGTTCGAACGGAATGTGCAGCCAAGTGCGTAATATGAACTCTAAAGCAAATTTAAAACTTGACGGTATTTTTTTGAGTGAGAGTTAAGAAAAACATATCAACGTAATATTTACGTTCATATGTTTTTCTCTCACTCAATAAAAAACAAAATTACCAAGTACATTTCGAAAGATGCAAAATACTACTTGTGATAGTCCATATTTCCCCCCTTTCAACGCTTCCGAAGTGCTCTAGCTGTGGACAGCTCCGCAGCACAGACAAACAAACGAATAGTAGAAATAATAAGTTATCAAGAGACCGCACCTTAATAAACAACTGTACGTACGATGCAGTGTTAGTGAAAGTTAAACGGCTTTAGACCAAGGTCACCAGTACGACCAGTCACCACAAGCAGCACGCTTTTACGAGTATGACACTAGCTAGCCATATTAGAGGCAAGGGGTGACCCGACAAAAGACGCACAAGTAGTGACATTTAAGGGAGCATGACGTATATGCTGCAGCTTTAGGAATAGAAAATACAATAATACCTTCGACGCTGGCTCATGGTGCTGTTCCTTGACAATATAAATAATAATAATAATAAACATATCAGATTAAATGAAATAAACAAAATAGGTATGTATTTAATTTAAATGAAAAACTTAACTGTATGTCAATCATAATGACTGATGACATAATGACAATGCTCCCGCTTTTAGTACATTCACGGTAAATAAATCATCATTTCATATCATTCCATTTCATTTCTGTGGCTGTTTATACGTTTGGTGTGAACGCGGCCTTAAGCCAGGATTAAAATAATAATATTCGGATTATAATCGCTATTCAGCATGATGTGTTTCGGTGTAGCGTTAAAATTATGTTTTAGTCTCGCATTTCTATTTTCGATGAATATTTTAAGAAGGATTTATATTTAAGAAACAAATGCCTTACTTTGACAAGTCACTTCATTTATGCTCAATAATCTCTCCCCCAGTGGAAGAAACGAACAGGATATAAGACGACTTGTTTTTGTTTTTAACTTATACGTCTAGTTTTCATCCTGTAAGTATCAACTCCATCAACTTTTAAAACAAAACTTTCCTTTGTGTACAACCACTACATGAGATAAATCGGTATCTTGCTTCCACATCCACAATAGTTCTTCATCAAGAGGAGTTGGTAGACCTCCTGTCTGCCAAGAATCCTTTGAGACATATACCAATTTAAGAAGAGTCCTTGACCCTAAGCTAATCCTATTAGGAGTCGTAGATAAATCGCATTAGAACTTTACGTTTGCTTGTGAGATGATCAGAATTCTCCGTCTGAAAGATTATCTCTGTCAGTGTACCCTTGAAGGAATCCTTTTCAAAATGTGTATACAATAAATTCTACATGTATAATACGGTAATGCGTCAGTGTAGACATCGACAAGCTCCGTTAAAGCTTGGTTAAAAAAGAACAATCAACAAGCAAACTAATGATTAGATCGGCGTGTTTCCTTAAAAAAAACTTGGTTAATGGCATTTTTTTTATAAATATACTTTTTTTTATAATATTTGGTTCGCGTATAAGCGAATAACCTATCAATTAACATTTTTTTAGAAATCTTACTCTACTGTCATTATTATCACATGTGTCTGAATATAATTTGATCTAAAATACAATTTGATAACACAAAAATTAACGTGTCACTTTACAGCTCAAAAATTCTGATTAATGGGACCACTGGTCAAAAGGGCCAGTTTAATGACTTTCCATTCAAGCCGCTTTATGAAAGTCCTGTATAGAATACATTAACACGAAAAACATGTTTCCTTTTTATAACTTCATTTTTCAAAGTAAATTTATTGACCAAATTTGCTGGAGAACTTAAAATCTTGTTTCGATTTCAGAGTTTCGTAGCCGAATGGCAAATATGTAAGACTATTGGTACATTTTAGGAGCTCCTCGTATTCAGAACTAAAACGCTTTTCTAAGAAACGCCTCCCTATACGTGTGGGGTATCTATGAGTTTCACAATATTATTTTTTCTTAAAAGAGAGACACTCCAAAAGTTGTTAATTGTCTCCCCCCTGTTACAGGGGATAACTTATTTATTTTACGTCCAAGTTACAAATATTGTTATAGAACGAGACATATAATGTTGCTTTTCTTTAAGAATTAAAAAATGTACCTACTCATCTTTTTCATAGAATATGGTAAAAAGGCCTAAGTAAGAGTCCAAAACAAATGATAGTTATCAAAGTGATGAAATTAACGTCTACATCCTTGTACATAAATCATCAACCTCTCAATAAGTAATCATGAAATTAAAGTTTGTTCTTGTCTTTTAAGGTAATAAGTATTTGTATTCAACCAATAGCATGTAAGTTTTGTTTGAAATGATCAAAGTAATATTTCAAGACACAAATCCGCAAAATATACATTTTGAAATGAGAACTTCCTAATTGGAATCATTTATGTAGAATAATACTCGTATTTCTGGATATGTGAAAAATTTGGAAAGTTTTATTGGCGAATTTATCCGAGAAATACGAATCGGAACCATTTTTGAAATCAGAAAATCGACAAATTGAACCGACAACGATGTCATAACTTGGAATATCGCCAAAAAACTTGTAGCGTATGCTCATTAAAACTCGCCTTTCGCAACTCTTGAAATTTTAGCCTAACTACTCTGACCTTATGGCCTTGGGGAATACTACCAACTCTCAAAGCAGGAACAGTGGTCCTGCATGCAAAAATAGTATATAGTAGTAGGAGGGTAAATAGAATGATTGTTTTTTATTATTAAACCCACAATCTATGACACTGAATCGATGTATGTTTACTATAACGATTTTCACGTACCGTTAATTAAACAAACGTTTACGTCAGCAACGAATAAAAGCGAGAACCATCTATTAAAAAAATAACCTGTTAAAAATAGCTCGTTCTATATTTATATCGATCGAACTACTTATATATCGATTGAAAGGTAAATATTGAGGTCCCCTTCCGTATAGAACCTTATTTTCTGTCAAGACATAAAAAGCTAATTCCAGTAAAGTAAGAAATATTTATACAAAGTGGTTTACTACCGAAATATAACAGCCAACACTGCCCAGTCATAACCTTTATAAGATGTTTATAAGTACCACAACTTTATTTACTCGTGTATTTCTACTAGTTACGTCAATTTTATTCATGAGGTGCTTACGCAATGGGGTCGCGAACCAAACTACCTGTCATGATTACTAAGAAAACCGCTGAAATGTGGTGACGTAGCGGAGCGTACAGCCGTAGCCGTAGCAAAACTCGTAGCGAAGGTGTAGCGAAGTACGTAATTGTGAAGCGAAATCGAATTTGTTGAGTGTATGTAGAACTATAACTCGAGCAATTCCGCATGTTGCTTTGCTTTGAATTTATGTTATCGTATAGAGCATTTAATTATTTAAGTTTTTAATGCAATGGTTGTGGTCTACTAAACTTTTTATAAATAACCTCTTTTAGATCCCACTGCTGGGCAAAGGTCTCGTCCTTTTTTCTTCTTGACGTCTCTATCTTTTTTTTATTTCTGGTCACGTGCCGTGCGCCCCGCATTTAATAATCTATTCGAATACTGAACTTTAGGCAAGAGCTTCTTAGTCAGAATAATTATAATTTCTCGTTGTTGAAATAAGTCTCAAATTTAAACTACAAAATAACCAAGTTATAACCGTATGATATCGATTATTGTGTAATATTTAATAATAGAATTGTCATTCGAAACGTCTGCCAGTAGTCCGAGGTGCATGCAAGTTTAAACAGCTGTTTCTTGGTAATAGTAAAACTATATTTAGGTTAATCTATCTTGTTTAGAATTACTTGACAGTTTTGTATTGTGTACGGCCGCCATATAGGAATACATTTTAAAATGGAAGTTTGAACTTGTTTTGTTCGGTTGATACATACATGAAGGAATTCTTTTATGAATTCTATCAATGTACTGATTTCCCTCAATTGGATATAGTCATTTAGATTTTTGTGAAATTAAGTGTTTATGTACTTTAATATTTATGTTGTTAAGTGAAGGTTTCCTAAACGGATCATAATATAAGCTGCTTATAACTCTACGGGTGAACATAAATAAATAATAAGTACTTTCGTAAAACCGGATCTTGTAAATATCACATATCGAAGAGACAAAATAAATCTATATCTAAATGTATATTTCTGTCTACATTAACTTTGAACATTCTACTTATAAGTACGTAATAATATAACAACATCCCTTACAAAAACTTTGTGAAATCTATTCAAAATATCCATTTCCAAAGTACACATTAAAAAAAAACATTAAAAAAAAACAAACTTACATCCAAGTCCTCAGGGACGTTGTTGATGTTCTGTGAGGCGTAAAACTTTTGTCTTTCCAAACTTATGTTAAACATGGCTTCCTTTAAAGAACACTTTAAGTACCTCCATCGTAACAACACTATTCAAGAGTTTGAAACAAATGGTTCTTTATATGGTTCTTTATACTCAAGATATCACTGTATGTCCACATGGTAGAGATGATTTTTGTACCTGTAACAAAAAAAAATTGTTCTTAAACATATTTTCTAATTAACACGTATTAATTATAATATTTATTAGCTTATAAACCTAAATTGTAGCTATAAACTGGTTAGACATCAAAACCTTTTTTCCAATTCAAAATCATTTATTCACTTTCATTTGGGGACCACGATTTTTAATTAATTCCGTCCTCTCTGATATCACAAACATTCTTGCTTCAACACCTTTCACAGTAAACGCCCAGAAGAAAAAATATATTTCCAAAACCAATCGAACGTGTCTCGTAAAAACAAAAACACAATGTAACACTTTCCCATAGTTACGATTAGTGGCGTTACGTGAAAGTAACGAGATATTTATGTAGAGTCCGGCTTTGGCTTACATTGGGTAATGAGAGCCCCCGACCTCCTGTAATTTCGGAGAAAATTGACGTGTAAACGAATACTCGCCTCGCACTTGCCGAATAGGATACAAACTGAATTTTCTGATATAATGGTCACCCAATTTATTACTGGTCAGCATAAATAATTGGGTATAATGGCTTATTTATGCTGAAAAGTGAATATGATTTTGACAAAAAAATACCAGAGTAGTCCGTCAGGTAAGTGTTGAAGCTTTTGATTTTTCCTATCAGTTTAAAATTACGTATCTAGATAAAATCTATCAAACATGATGAAACAGGAGTGGAGACCCGTAAGGTAACTGAATACTACTGAACAAAAGTTGATGAAATTTTTATGCATCCAGATAACAGCTATTTCACGTTAACTGAAAAATTAATCAACCAAAAATATAATGTTAACAACCTTATTTAAACTTTTTATACATTTTTAAAGGATACTGGGATAATTATCCTATAACACTGCACATAAAAACGTTTGAATAAAACAAAACCAATGTCGCTGATAAAATTTTAAGGTATTTATTTTTTTAACAGTTATACTTATAATCCGTATCGCAAAATATTAAGCATGTGCTAGCCGCTAGGTAAAGGTTACGCAGTATATGCATCTATCATTTTAGGTAGTATCATGGAAGACTGACAAATCGAAACCTTCAAGTATTTTCCGAAGAATGTCGGTTTAAATGGTGTTTTTATCTAAGAAAGTTTTATTTCACTTTACGTCTCTAAATAAAGGAAATGGAAAACTTTTATTTCGTCAATCGGAAAAGGATAAGAGGTCTTTAGATCCAACGTCTTGCCTTCACACTAACATTTTCTGAAAGCCTTGTAGATTGGTAAAGGCACTTTGACGCAAAATATACCCCTGGACACCTATTGTTTAACTTAGATCATTTTAACAAAATATAAGGTAATATTCAAAAGTTTTAGCTTCCATTTCCGTAAGAAACATTCCGCAGAACAAAGTTTTAAGGTAAAAGTTGCTTCAATTTATTCGAAATGATTTATTCGCATTAAAATTAATGGGCGACGGAAAATAACGCCTAATTCTGCATCTTACTTTAAGTACCTAGATTTAACAGATCTTAGCTGGTGAAATTGATGGGAGGCAAAGATAAGTAAAAATGATTTGAAATTGAAATTAGAACCATGTCTAAATGATCTGGTTAGTATTTTAAAATCAATTTCTATTTGGGATTGCTGCGAAACACGCGATGTTTGAATCGTAAAAATATTTTCATGATCATTTTTGTGGACAGATGTGACATTACTTGCGTAAGCTATGTTCTTTACATAAACGTCTGCTTAGACTAAACAAAAGGCTTCGAAATGAATATTTAGGTTGCCGTTCAAATCTGAACAAATAACTGATAAGCTTGCAGAAAATATTTTTGGAAGAATTTATTGCTTTAAATTGATATTCATAAGCATTGCTGATGCTACACGAAACAGTACAGTTTAGCATACGACCTTTACGTGTTCAAACTGATGGTGGTTAAAATTTGATTTAAAAAAATGAATAGCGTGATTAATATGTGAATTTAGACTGAAAGTATACTTCAGAGCTTGAAAACTTCTTCAATACAAGTGGACGTTCTGGCCTATGGAGTCGCAAAAGTGGACAAGAGCAAAAGCTGGGTAAATCTGCGCCTGACTTGCAACATTGATGGTTCCGTCCCCTTCCATAAATAGGTCTGAGGAAAACTATTTACAATAAAAACTGGTTACGAGGAACATTTGTGACTGTACTCGACGTTACTTAGCCTTCTTTTTTTTTTAAGTATTTGTAATAATTTAAGCTTTCTAAATAACACGGTTTATGAATTAAAGCTTGGTGACAAACGCACGATCAGACAAAAGATAGAAAAGCATTAACGTCTTAGTGTTCCACTTTTTATACCTATTTGGTACATTATTTTAAATGTAAAAATGCACAATTACTGTGTACCACTTCCCGAGGAATCCCAACGACATTATTCTAACGGTATATCCTCTTCGCAAGCTTTAACTCATAAATATGAAGTATTAGGGACTTGACACTTACGCGTTACGGTCTTAATTCAACATCTAAGTTTAAGTACTTTATTTTACTTGGTAAATTATGTTATAAAAGTATTCTCTTCAATTTGATTCGTTATTTAACTTAAAAAACAAATGAGTCCTCCACTTAGATTTCTTAAAAATATTGCGTAATTTTTGTATTTTAGTAAATACATTTAACAATTCGAAGATAAGTATATATAAGATGCTGGAACGTGTGGAGGTGACTTCAGAATTATTTTAGATTAAGGAAAAAAAGCTTAGCCTTAAGATACTGTTTGTACCTAATATTAATTCATATTTAAATAGGCTTATTTCATAAAATTCTGTAATATTTCTATACTTTTTTAATCTACGACGAGTTTCGGATTATTGTACTCAAGGGATTCATTTAAGTTTTATTCAGGCATGTTAACGTTTTACTAGTTGTTCACAAAGCTCGTAAAAATACAATGTTTAATTCATATTTGATGTAGGAAAATTGGCCAAGTAGGTTGTTAGTGGGTACGGTGTGAAATTTTGGTTCTTTTTTTGGGAAGTAGAGGAATTTCTTTTCCATATCCGCCTATATCTAAACTGGCATGCTAAGTCGGTCGCATTTTGGTATCAGTGCATGACAATACGTTGCAATTCGTCATCTACCAACTACGGGCTTCGGTCGGCCAATAAAAGATCGCGTGAAGTGTGGGTTCGACGTCTAAAGACCGTCGTCCTCACCTTATACTGGGACAACAACCATAGCAATGAATGTCATTATATTATTTATTATGTGATATTATATGACTCCGCTTATTTTAGTACTAAAAGAGACATTATACATGCTTTCAATAGTTGAGACCGCTAAAGCCAACGATAATCCAACTGCATTTACCAGCTAAACAGGGACATAACAAGGTTCTTGTCAAAGTTTGTCATCGCGGTTCAGTTATGGCGGATATTTAGCGAAGTTTCCGCAACCCGGCTGATGCTAATGACGATCCTTTTGTTATTAACCTCAAAATGAGATCGGCTATCTGGAATGAGCTGTCACGCTTTGCGGATTACTTTTTGTTTAAGCTGATGGTTTTTTGTTTGTTAAATAAAATTGGTAGAGGTCTCTGGATTCTGTAATAGGTAAAACCAAACTCAAAGCCATCGAGGAGTTTTGGGTATAAAACGTAAAAAGAAAAACAAAAGTAGTCACGGAATTTGAATCGAGCAGGATAGGGTAAGACAGATTGTCATGCGTGACGTCACTTTTGATAATGTGTCTGGATAAGGTGACAAGAAAATTATGGCAAACAAATGATGATCTTTTCAACAAACAAGGAAGCACAAAGACGCACACGCAGTCTTCTGTCCAGTAAAGGACCCAAAGTCGTTGCATGAAGAGTTGCAAAGCATTTTCTTAAGGTTCAGTCACTAAGAGTCTGTGACTTCTCGCTTCTTCCCCTGATACGAGGATATACCACACACTACAAAAAAATAAGAATATCTAGAAGTAATTTTTATTCCAAATTATATGTATCGTGAACAATATTAAATGTTCATCATAAAATGAGTACTCAAAACAAAACTTCAAAATTCATTATTGACTTGCAAAGGGACAGCAAAACTGTAATTAAAAGTCAAAATCAAATATCAAGGAACCTTTTTACCTTCGCTACGGCCATTTTCTAACTCAAATAATGATCTGATCAGCACACATATTTTTTAATTAATCGTATGATCGAATCCTCATACGCGTGAGGTCTGAATCTGACAGGATGTAATAGATTGCCTTTTGCCTTGCACGGATACAATTCAATCAGCGAACAACAAAGAAATGTATTAACGCGTAACAATAGATCACATTATTGAAGCTCCTCAAATCTAATAGTTTGTCCAAATTCAAAGTTTGATGACATGCTTAGCTTTTCGCAGTAGTCAATGAGTGAATTTTCTTTGTTCGAAAATCTTACACTGGAAAGCTATCTTTCTCTACGTTTTCCCAATGCTTGAGAAAAGTCCATGAAGGCTTCGTCGTTTTTGATGCTTAATAGTACAATTTATTATTTTTTGTTTAAATATAGGTAATATATACTACATAAATAACTTGTTCAGTAATTTTGATCGCGAAAATTCGATTATAAAACTTTGATAAAAAAAGAAAGTAAACCGAATGCACAACACTGACTTCGTGTAACCCAAATTCACGTTTCAAGTCAAAAGCAGTCGAAAAATTTGGTCCACGTGAGTGCTTTATTAAATTAAATTTTCCCTTTACCTGATTCAGCCGCGTGTGGTTGTCAGCTCGCAAATGGGAAGCCAGCGTGCTTATGCAGAATACATAAGCACGCTGGCATAAGCATTTGCCTGCGCTAAGTTAAATCTAAATCAATTTAAATTTAGGCAAGTTGCTTTTGTATCCTACTGATATTATAAACGCGAAAATGTGTAAGTTTGTTACCCTCTCACGCAAAAACCACTGAACGGATTGTGACGGAACTTTATATGTAAATAGGTAGCTTTAACCAGTATTAACATATAGGATAGTTTTATTTATTAAATTTTTATTCGCTTGGAATCATTTTTGATTTGTAGCGAGTGGGCCCGGGGGAGTAAGTATATCTGAAATAGATTATTCAATAATAGTTTCAACCTTTGAAATAATGATAAAATGACCGACATTCGATCGACCCATCATATGCGACCCATCATACGGTTGGTTAATAATTGTGATATCTGAGACCGCCATTAAGTTTAATGTTTGGTTAACCTGATAGCGTACAGCCTATTATAAAACTCAAACACAGGGTTAGTTAAATATTTATGTTGTTTTTATATTTTGAATATTCGGTAACATAAATAATTCTAATTAAAATTAAAATCGATAATTTTTTTTTAAATATCCCAAAGTCCCACTAAAGCCAAAGTATTAAAATTCAGCAACAAAGTGACAAGTGAAAACCGACAAAAATAACCCTGACAGACATAATAAACTAAGTTTTCTAATACAAACTCCTTTAAAGAGATTTCCGTTGACTTTTCGCGAAATCGTAATTCCGGGAACGAATTAATCTGTCGATAAGTTTAGGTGAGAAAAATGGATCCGTTGGTGTTGGTCCGTTCGAAATTGACTGAAAGGGATTTATCAAAGTCACAGACATAAATAATGTATTAAGAATACTATGTGGTACCTATATAGGAAAATATTGAATGCAATGTAGGGAAATCTCAATTTCTTCTCTAATTTTCTCTCTCCTTTTTAGGATTAGATAAATTATTTACTAATTATTATAAGTTACTACCTGACCCAGCAAACGTTGTTTTGCCGAATATATTTTTTCTAGTTGTATGTATTTTTAATGCCACATTATAAAAAAAATAAAAACAAAACATTTCGTCCAAAAAATAAAATATATTTTTTTAATGTGAGCAACCCTTATCACTAAGGGATATGAAAAATATATGTTGTTCTATTCTCAGATCTACCCAATATGTACACAAAATTTCATAAAAATCAATCGAACCGTTTCGGAGGAGTACGGTAACTAACATCGTGACACGGGAATCTTGAATCAGTCTGAGACTAAACTTAAAATAAAATTGTTTATTCTGCATAAATATGGGAAATCAGATATCGTTTTTACATAGCTTGAGTCGCGAGAACAAGAGTCAAAACAAACTCACCGCCCGATCACGACCAGGCAGGTGCCGGACGGCTGTGTTCCACGCGCGCCTCAAAGAGATGTCAGCAAACTGATGACTGCTGGGCAAGCGGGCTGTACGGAAGGGTTACTACCATTACGTTATACAAAGGGATAAGGAAGGAACGTGAATGGGTTTTAGTCAGTAAAAGTTTGAAATTCTCTTCACTTAATTGGGTGGGAGGAGTCATTTGATGATTTCTTAATGTTGTATTATTTGAGTAAATAAATGCATTGTCGTTCCTAAACTGACCTTAAGAAGAAAGAGCCAGATCAATCTGAGAAAGACCAGCCTAGAATAGCTTATGCTGGTCAACTATTTTTAAAGAGCTGTCTAACTCTATATATACAACGATTCCGCCAGTGCTATCATACAATTTGTCTTTCAGAAACCTACTCAAATAAATAAATTGTGTTGAAATAAAATGAATAATAAAAAGATTTCTAAACATGGGCTTTGAAAAGAAATTCATGAGTGTTCAACAAATTAAAACTGGTATGTAAAAAAGTGTAAAATAAAAAAATGAAACCTTGCAATTATATTGTAATGAAGAAATTCTCTTATCGATGCATGAGTCCTGAAAGCATACGTTTTTTTTAGTGTTCGTACTAAAATTAAATTTTGTTGATATTCCATTTTAAAAAGGAAACTACTGCAAAATGCGCATAAATTTTATATAGTAAAAATTAAGTGGAAATTTAAACCTTATTGCCTCTCAATAAGAGTGTCAATGCATGAACACGTCATAGTGTTCAACTGTAATACCAATTAATTAGTTTACAGCGCCAACTCAAGCCCCAGATGTAATAACTCATGTTTTCGCTACGGTAACTCTTGCAAATAAACTGCTGACTACATTTTGTTCCCATTGTTGGATGAACTTTAACACGAGTTTGGAACATTGTTGGTTTATTTACTGAATATTATTTGGTTAGCATGAGAAAGAGATGATCCGTGGAATTATAATGTTTATAAAATAGAATTATACGTTCCACAGCTAGGCAAAGATCTCTTGCCATGACTGCGAGTCCTGTGAATTAACAATTTTAAATTCCGTTATTATTAATCCAGGTTTCCTCAAGATTATGTATAATTAAATAACCGTTTAAAACAACATGCATAATCTCATGCCACCACTCTCCTCTCGACCTCTCGACCACTGGACTGCTAAGTCATAGGTCACAGGTTCGAACCTGCCCGCACCAATGTCTTTACTAATTCCTATGCGTACGATAAATTAACTTCCACTTCACATGTAACTTTCACAAAACATCGTCAATAAACTAGAATATCTAAGCTTTTTGAGCCTCTTCAAAAGCCAAATATTCGGTTTAAACCATAACACCAGTTTGCAAATTAAACAATATGATATAAGACGTTAATTTGTGACAAAAAAGACAGTTTTGCATATATTATTTTGAAGCCCGAACAATTAATACAATAATCGCTCAATCTTACTAAGCCCTTAGTCTAAAGATAACAGTTTCAGATTAATACCACTTCAAGGAAACGATAACTCCGTGTCACTTCACAAAACGAAATTGATACTTCAAAGTGTTCAAAGCGCGTTATTGTTACTAGATAACGTCGGTTAAGTTATTCGACACGACTGTTTAATCACTGTTTGTAATTAATGTCTTTATCTATACTAGTATTACAAGAGAAGAGCTTAAGAGTTTGTGGTTTATTGAACGGGCGAGTTCGTTTGATAATTTTAATTCATTTATTTTTATAATATGTGTGGATTTATATGCATTTTCAACAACGCAACGCAGGAAAAGTACCCATGTAACTTTGTTTTTAATTAAGCGAACTTTATAATTTTTGAATAATTTTCCCCGTTTTTGCCACATTTTCAATTGTATCTTGGCTCCTATTAGTTGCAGCGTGATGTTATATAGCCTAAAACCTTCCTCGATGAATGGTCTATTCAATACAAAAAGTATTTGAACCAGTAGTTCCTGAGATTAGCGATATACTAGTATAGAGTATAGATTTTAAGACACTACTGACTAACGTTGAAAAAAACTGTTAGAAAATATGGATTGCAAATATTGGAATCTGAAATCGCCAACATGGGAAGAGGCCTGTGCCCAGCTCTGTTGCGCAAATAGGTTGGTATCATTATTATATACCAAATGGTGGCTGGTCGGTCTGCTGACCTTGGCCGAGTAGTTGACAGTTTAAGTTCATAGTGGCTTAGGTACCATGACCTCAAATTTTTGTTTATTTGGCACGGCACCTACACACTTATTTTGATATATTTTTTAATAATTATATTGTAAATGGAAAGACAGCGTGCTGCTGGGGAGTTTGTTGCGCCGTTTCTTCTCTCACAGCAAAAGCACTTAGGAAGCGGTGACGGGTGGGCAAAACTGGGTGCTGTCAATGTAATTTGACCTTCAAAAAGTGCTACTTAGTAGCCTAATTTGAATAAATGACTTTTGATTTTGATTTTGATTTATATTACCCGAGTATGTATTGTTAAAATGATTTTATGTTACTAAGGACCTTTTATATTTACACTGAATTCATACTACAGACAGTTATAGGTAACTACTAAACGAAAACCATTTACTAATAGAAAGCTTTGTTATTTACAAGATTTTCTCGCTTTAAATATATTTAAATAAGAATTCCTACACCAAAAGAACATACGTTTGTATGAGCACGACACAAAAAAATCGTGTGTATAATCAATTACGATACAAAAAACTAATGAAGATGTGTCTCAAAGATATATATTCAAACAGTTGCTATGCGCATGAAGCCGAAGAGTTTAACATAAAACCAACATAATACAAGTGTCAAAAGAAACTGTCCGTTCATGATCTTACATTACATAGGTCCTGAAAGAAAAATAATCCCTCTTTTGTTCCCATTCAGCCGGCTAGTACTAACATAGAATTCCACAAAACACATATTTTTATCCTTGTAGAAGTAGTACAATAGGAAATAGCTAACGATATGTTATGCGGTTTGGGAGGAAGTAACCACATCATTACTGCTCGTCTTGAACATACTATGTCCATTAGTTAGAAAAAGGTTTTATTTCAAAAACTATTCGCAAATTCTTTACTTTACAAAAAAATGTATACGGTAGTGTTTTTTTTTATAGTAGCTATCATGAGAATGATTAATTCTTAAATGAATCGCGACCCCGCCGCGGCAGCTCATGATTAAAGAGTCCGGTTGGGTCCAAAACTAGTCTGGAAATCCCGATAAACCGTTGCATCATTTAATATACCACCTTCTCAGTGAAGTATGTATAATTATGAGTTATTTATGTAGCCTACTCTTATCTAAACGACGCTGTTTTGTTTTCGACAAACACGAGAACGAAGCTGGGGGCACGGCTTGTTTTAAAAATAAAGTAACGATTATAAATATCGTCGAATACCTTTTTATCTTTGTTCGCTTAAAAATAAATCTAAAGAGGTCCAAATACAAAGCTGTCAATCAAACATTTTTAAATGTTAAAAGTATGGAGGTTTTATTGTTTGAGTTTCATTCGTGAACAAGTATTGACCTTTCGATATAAATACTCTTTTCTTAAGCGTTCATCTTAGAGCTCAAACTAATTACTCAAAACACTTATGACTTGAGACAATGAAAATTATTTGCTGTATCGTTAAGTATTTGTCGGATGAGATTGAAGCCCATTTAAATATCTTATATAAAATTCTAAATGCTGCTTCGGAAAAGGAGCATCAAAAAAATACTAAATTCTGTGTTATATATTCTGTGATATGCCTTTCTTAATGCTTAACAAAAAAAAATACTCTCTGTTGAAGTCAAACAGCCCAATTATTATTTGGCACCTAACTAACCTTAATTTCAGTTATAATCAAAAAATCTTGTTAATTTCAATCACCTGTTCGTAGGGTAATAATAATCATATGGACGGGTAAGTACACCTAACACAAATAGTCAACTTAAGAAAATGAAATGTAAAATTTCTCATTCAATATAATATTCTCATAAAAAATGCCTGAAAAAGGCTAACTTGAAGTAAGCCTTTTTCAGGTACTTTTTAAATGAAATGAAATCATTCATTCTGTAAGTAGGATATATCATCACTTTTACATGTCTTCTTATTTTTTTGAGAACGCTGGAGTCTAAATTCTAATGACCCTAGTTCCGCAGATATAGTACTAGAACTCCATAGGAAACACTTTAAATAAAAATCGTATTGCATTCATATTATAATGGCACTGAAAATTTGAAATGAAAGAAAAAAGGTATTTATTATTTATTTCCTATCTATCTGAAAGGTCGTAATAAAAATGTTCAATCAGAAGCTCCGCGCCAAAGGCTATCTATCAGAGATACCTTTCAATGATTAATACCGACAAACAATATTGGCGATTGAGATAATCTTCTGCCATTATTACAATACTTTTCTGTAAAGATAGATAATATATTTTGTAATCATTTTATGCATTCTGTAACAATACATTTAATTTTGTTCTTACTTGTAGGTATGTGGTTCGTAGTAATATTGACCTAATATTGCAGGTAGTACACCTGCAATATTAGGTCTTTTATAGGTCGTTAAATAATGTACATTGAATTAGATAAGAAAAAATAAATAGTAGGAAACCGTTCTCGTTCCTTTTCAAAATCATAACGAAGGTAAACTAATAAAATGATTATATAATTACAAATTCACAGAAATAAATTAATATAATCTTTGCAATAGAATCATATATTTTTCCTACTCGTACACCCTTAAACAGCAAAACCGTTTAAAATATCTTATAACATTTTAAAATTATTAGAACTTTATTTATTTATAAACAAAAATCATGGTATATTTAATTTATTCTGAACGAACACAACTATTTTTATAGGTACTAATTAAAGTCTAAATTTAACAAATGTCCGATCTCAGAACAAATAGAATTAAAATAATCCAAAAAATTATACTTACTTCCAAAAAAAAGAATTTCCAAACTATTCTCAACCAAAAACTCCTCCAACTAACAAAAAACTTTAGTTTCACACACTAGCACAGTATTAAATATATTTTTATTTATTGTACCACAATACAATCAAAATATTAATATTATTCCTTCATTTATTCGTAGTTCGTGCCTTTGCAAAGTTCTCGCGTCGTAGGTTGGCGTCGAGACGACCGTCCCTATCATGACCCGCGCACTGACTGACTAGAAACGTATCCTGTGCCAACCTTCTTCTTAAAAAAAACCGATGATCGGGTAAATCAATTTTAGAATTGCCGTATGCAATTGAAATAAGGTGATAATTTTTTGTTTTTTATTGGAATTATGTAACGGGACTTGCAAACAACCGCAAGAATATTTTTTTCATAGAATTTTGTTAATAAGATTTTAATATTTTCAGACACATCTGATAAGAGTCCAGATATGTATTGACTTAACAAACAAATTTACATGTTAGTTTTGATTTGAGTGTCATTAGGGAGATAAAAGTTTTGTTTAAAATTGACTTTTGTAATTTCTTCAATAATTTTCGGTAAAACGTTAATTTCGTCACTTGTTAATAAAATTATTTGATTTGTTATATTATTTAGATCGATTTAGATGATGTTGGCTAGTTTGAGAAAGCCTCAGGTATTTTGTTAAGTTCATTTCTGTTATAAACAATATCCCTCAATCTTGTAGCTTGTAAATTAACTCCGCAGAAACGGTTTAAGATTCAGCGGTCGAAATACGGTATCTTTCAAAAAAACCGAACCGTTTAAATCATCGTTCATTCACAAAACTGCCTCCTCATTAACGATAAATGCAATTAGGGTCATTTTCCCACTTAAATTAGGAGAAAAAACGTGGAAGTGAAATGCCTCCTAATTTGTATGAAGGTTTTTTACTTCCTTAATGGCATTTTTGATTTACATCACGTAAATGACGTAATTGTTTATTAGGTATTTTTATATTGGTAACATTTTTTGGTAGGAGTATTTTTCGATACATCCTCTCTACCGCCCAGTGACAGTATTGTGAAGCGATCGATTTCAGGTCCCACGCTGGGTGCCAATTATACGTCAACGTGCTGTTTATTCTATAGCTGTCTATAATATTGTCGCAATAACGTGGGAAAATCTTTTAGGGGACGATGTGGCAATCATCCAATTGTAGTAATATCTTGAAAGTTCGTTAGGTAATTTTGACTATAGGTACCTACTGGCATAGCGTAGTTTGAGATCGATTGTTTCAAACAAAATTGAAAACTGAAGTCGGAGGGATATAAATTATTGGACTAGCCTTGATCACTCTATTTCTGCAATATTTTTTCCGTTTGTTTTCTTATTGTGAGTTTTGTATCGTATTATTATTAATAGCCAAGGGATAATGTTGGAGACGACGATGAGGGTCAATTGATTTAGCATTTGACCCTCATCGCCTAATGAACTCATAAATAGGATGCTACCTCGTTGGTAATAGGAGTAGATACTAGATGTTATTAATAGTTTGAATAAAAAAGTTCATCATCATATTTGGTTTTGTCCTTATGGTGTACAATAAAGAGTTTTGTATTTTATTCTAAAAATGTGGGTCGGACGTGACCGGCAGTGTGTAACTAGCATTTGCAAAAGGAACATTGTTTTGAATGAACCGATTGGAAAATATGTAAGGAATGTACAGCGCTACGCTTGGGAGTTCGTCAGCCGCTTGTTCTCTCCCGCTTAGCAAGTGTAGACGCGTTATTGTAAAATGACCAAAGAGATGATTCCACTAGGAATAAATGATATTTTCAGATGTGGGTCATTTATGTGTTTCATTGAATAATCTGATGTCAGTTTCCTAATCCCGTAACTGACAATATATTTCAGTAAACCGCAAATAACGGCAAAATTGTGTGTTAGGCTTTCGAATGTAAATTGTGGTTTCTATGCCACTTAATTTGTTGATGCCAAAATCGAATAAATGGTTAATTGTTAAGTGCAAACTGTGCTGTATCCGACTTTCTTGTAAGTTATTGATGCTTCATGTATTTTTCTAAGAAAACCTGATACTGTATACGAAAGTTTATCAGCTGTAATTCTATGGTGTGTAATGAGTAATATTGTATACTATTCAATAGAATTCTTTTAATTCGAAATTAACAGTGGCACTCACTGATCGTTTAGTATAAATAGGCTTAAAAAAATACAAGATTTCCATAAAGGTGGTCACCCATCAAATTCATCACCGTAATAAAATTACCCGATTACCTAACTTTGATGTTTTTTTTTCATTGATTGTTGTTTACGCTGGTCAATTTTCATCAGGTGTCTATGATAATTTCAGGTTTTGATCGATCACAGATTGTTGACAGATGGGCAGAATTAGAGCCATAGTAATAATGTTATATATTAAACCTTTGGGTATGGAACTTTAAAAAACTTCTAATTTCCAATAAAACTGTAGCTATTCGTAATTCTTTCGTTACTTAACAATGAAACTTGAAAGCCCCATGTTGGGCGCCAATAAATCAGATGGGGTGACCGCGTCGAAAATTCGTTCAACAAACACTTTCATGCACATTTTATGTATAGACTAATTAATTACTCGTAACTTTTCTCATCAAAATATAATGAATCCCTGTATAACAATGGCAACTTATTTATTGAGTTTACAAAGTGATTATTATTAAAATTTTCCTGTTTATGTCATCGTTATCTTATGATACTGCCTGATATTAAAATAAGTTTTAAATTCAAAATTAAGATTTTCATATTTATTTTTTTATTTAATTTCACTTTAGTACTCCCTCAATGTATTACAAAATATTTATCTAAAAGAAACATCATTTATGCCTTTGCGAACGAAGAACTCCCGTGATTTACATTCGACGAATTGAATGAGATCATTTTGTACTGCCTCGTGGGACCAAAACATTTTATGAAATAGAAAATTGTTCGAAATACGTTAAAAATGTTGACCCGGTGAAGCAAGGTCTGGCAAATACGGAAGATGAAAAATGGTTTCTAATTGCAGTTCCTGCAGAGTTAAAACCGTTTCTCGCGTTGTCATGAAGCAAATATGGCGGAGGCGATTTATGAGTCGGGCTGTATCACTACTAGTTTTGTTTCCATTGTTCGGAGTGTGGCACAGTTGTTATCTGCCGTTATTGCTTGACGGGATCAGAGAAAGCTACGGTAAATGTCACCATGCTGAAACTAACGAACATTTCACACTGCTGCAGCTTATAATCTATTTTCATCACGTCATAGTTGGATCCAGCATTCGAGTCTTTACATAACATAACGTTATACATTTTCAAAAGAACCTCATTGACGATTTAAAAAAAAAACAAGTCACTCGGCGATCTCGTACTCTTAAATGAAGGTTTTATGTCATTCGAAATACTTATGATAAAAAAATGTAATTTCAAACTTGAGCCCCTATTAGGATAAAGATGTAACACAAATATTTATGCGCGCAATATTATATTTAGTTTGCATCAACCTGTTATAGGTTAAAACCATTAGCTTGACAACAGTGCCTTAAATACTTTCTTATCCATCCAAATATTTTAAACTACGAATAGGATAGAAAGTCAATACTCGGTAATGGATGTATGATTGAATTTGCATGTCGTTTCCCAAGTTTTCTAACATTTGGCAGTGATAAAACATCTGTCCTATCGTATTTTTTCCGCTCTATCCAAATCCATCATATGAACGTTTCATATGTACGGTCACCAACGTAAGTCAATTTACGAACTCAAGTTCATCCCACGACGCTCTTGGACTTGAAATTTGACAATTATAAACAAGTACACATTAAAAACAAAATCATTATCAGTTTATCCCTTCATTGTATATGCTTACTATACATCAATATTATGAAACCTCATAATCATGTAAAACAAAGGCAAATTTCTAAAAGTCCATAATTAGATAGAATGTTCTTTTAAATTAATTTTCCATAGGTTGTTTTTTTTTCGTTTTAAGCAATTGGACTGGAAAACCATCGCCTGAACAATCGAACTCCAAGCACAGTTACTGCTTTCGAGAGCCATGTCAGCCAGCCTGTTAGTTGTTCTATGACTTTTCTTACTGACCGTACGTATAACTCGAAGGTACATCCGAGCGCTATTTGATTTCTCATCGGGTCAGCTGTTTGCGTATTAGAATTTCTGGTTACTACAAACGTGTGTTTTATTTCTGTATTGAATTTTTTTTACCAAAATTAGGTTACTAAAGGGAATTTTTTATTCAAAGGAGGCTTGAATTGGTGAAAAAAGAGTAATATTTTGCGGTAGCGAATTTTTGGGAGATTGTACATTACTAGTATGAGCGTAACTTGTAAATGAACCAGCCGATCTTTTTCATGGGCATTTTTCACAGCTTTCTCATCAATTTTCATTTAGCAATAAGCTATGTATATTATACAGCCTTCGTTAAAGTTTTCGGGAGTTTCTATTTTATTTCACCTTTTTTTTTAATCAGGTTTAAAACTATGTTTTTACCCACTAAGTGTTGAATTCATTAACATAAGTAAGTTTAGTTGTTTATGCAATGTCTGATTCATCATTGTCATTACCCACAGTCTTTTTTCACCTCTTTCTCGATGTCTGATTAATTCGATTCAATTTATCAAAACGAAGGAGCTTTAGTCTTCAACTCATTACGGATCGTTGGAGTGATCACGACGCGTATGAGAAATGAGAACGGCAGGGATATTATGCAAATTGCCAAATGAACACAACAGCAACACACTGTCAGAAACTAGCATCATACGCTATTCCAATAACATTGTTTCTTTATTAAAATACTAGCTGTAGCCCGCGGGCCCGCTCGCTACAACTATAAAATCGTGATAAAAACTGTAGTCTGTACTATAATTATGTTAATCCTGGTTTTGAACTACCTATGTACCAAGTTCCATAACCTTATCTTACAGAGAATGATCTGATAAAAATGAAATGATCCAGCCAAAAGATAGAGGCACAATAATTTGAAATGTCGCTTGTAAATCAGGCGTTTTTGTGAGAAACTTAATTAAAATGACAAGAGCCGATCAAGAACTCTTTAAAAAACTGAAAATCATTAATTCCTCTTTGGATTGGTTTTTTAGATAGACAAAAACAGACTCTACTGTACATGTATATAAGGTACATACTTTTATTTGCTGTTTTGAAGAAAAATAAAAACATTTACCTACCAACAAAGATCGAAAGTAATAATAATATTATAAAGGGTAAAAATTAACGCCCTTAAAACCTTAAGGGTGTAAAGGTCCGTTTCAGGGTTTCCTGTTAATCTATGTAAACAGATACCCAACTATTTCCCGTATTTAATACCCGAAGTACCGCTTATCTATTTTGGGTTGAAAAAGATTTTTACCGTTCAGTAACCAAAACGTGAACTCTATTACAAAGGCACTACGGTCTGTTTATCTTCAGGCTGTATCTCATGAACTACGGAAGCTAGGCGGATTTATTTACAGGTGATGTATTTCAGTTGTCCCCATAACAAAACCTCACCGAGTAGTTTTTTGTTTGATTATTTTGTTCAGAACTCTCAGATACTCGAGTAAAACCAACATTTCTCCGGTAATTTTATTATTATTAAAGATAGGTCTGTACTAAACTAAAACTGGTTTTAGCAGATACTATTATTGATTTTGATTTTAGTTCTAGACGTTTCGCCGTCTTTAATTGGCTATTTGATACAGGCCTTAATAATTTAGCCTAACTTAAATGAAATAAGTAAAGTTGAGAGAAAATTTCAATATTGTAATTATCACTGTTTATGCCATGCATCAGCCAGTTGATAGACGGAAGGAAAACGGAAAAAGCAACGACATCGACAGAGGTGACTCAGACACAGGGATCCATTTTTCCCTTTGAGTATAAAATCCAAAATATGAATAAAACACGTCACAGAAATTCTTTCCCTTTTCAATTATATATTCATTTTTTTATAAGTAACTCATCCTACACAAAATTATATTATATTTATCCTCCATGCGTAGTTTTCTTGCCCATTCAAGAGTATCCATAAATGAAACAAAGGCGATCTCTTTTATAATTCAAAGGCTTCTCCGGGAATAGAAAAGTTACAGTCATTTGGAATCAAAGCAATGCCATAACCGATTCGGACAAACAAGGAAATAATAATAAGTTCAGGTAATAGTAGAACTAAGTTTCTTAATACAAATCAGATATAGAACTATTACGAAGATTCTTTGGCGTGTTTTTTATAATAATTTCCCGATTCTCCTTAAGAAGTGTTTGTTCAGTTCTATATCGTGTATCAAAGGGATTTTCAATGTTACTCCATTTAAATTCCATCAAAATTAGTCCAACCGTACTTATTGGGTTACAGGGTTTGAAGCTACCCTGAAAATTCAGCCTGCTAGCTTATCGAGAAGTGCCTCGAAATTTAGTTACAAAAATCCAACGGGAACGACGAACACACAGACATGAAAACTGAGTGTATAAAAACGTTGGATAATAGGGCCTTGTTTCTGAGGCTACGCTGTTCGTCAGTCCTTCTGATCGTCTGTCAGTCAGACATCAGTTAGGCATTTGGACTCCGGCTGGTTCCGAAACTGATGGGGTTATCCCGGTAACTACGCGTCAATAAACCGTATGGAACTATAATTGTTTTACAACCACAGTTCACTCTCAAACAAACGTTACCACGGTGTTCTAGCCTCGGTTCAGTCAATCCAAATAATCTTTGCACTCAGCATAATATATGTTTCTGTACCTTTGTAATATACCGTGACGTTGATAACTCATACAGCCCTAATTTGTTTGTTACTATACACACATGACAATATCACGTAGTAACAAAATACGTACACATAGCCCACGGGCAATTATTTCTAACTTCGCTCCCAAGAGAAGGTTTGTTGGCAGAGAACCCACGAACTACTCACGATGATAACAAAGCGCTAAGACACTTTCGGACTGCATTGCATTTAATCTGGAAACTTCTTATTTCTCAAAAGAGGTCGGTTTTCACGCCAAAATTCCTTTAATGCTTGGTTGACACCAAATAAAACCGGTTTTATTCGAAAATGTTCCAACAAATGTGCTTATGCGGTCGTTTTGCAGAATCATATTATTTTTTCTTATTCATACTCTCTTGACTTTAGGCGATTTGTAAAATGTATCTAACGAACAGTTGAGTATTTACAAATGATGTCATAAAATAAATAAAAAAAAACTACCTTAGTATTTCTGCTATAAAACATATCTAGTATTTGTCATTCTTATAAAAGAGAGAAACGGCATAAAACCAATAAAAAAATCAAATTATAATTTCTTAGTCAAAATAAACATATTAAGGTATTTTCACATTATAGTCTATTGTAAATATTGCAATTCAAAATATGATTTTGGTTGTCTCTAGGGATGGAGCGAGTCAAAGCTTTGATAGCTCGCTTCACAGTCGTTCAAAGGACAGTGAAGTCGATGTCACAATGTATTTAGCATTATTCATGTTGAATATATTATGAGTTTTGTTGTTAAAACAGACATGTGCCTCTTCTTACCTCCATCCTCTTATGCCAAGTGCTGATTCTTTCCGTGTTTGTTACATAATAGCTGCTTAATCACTGAACCGATCTTTATTAAACTTTGATGGAATGATAGAGTAATTTTGATCCGCAAAAAACCATATAGGCTACTTTTTTTTCTTTTCACGGTAACCGTACCAGCCATAGCTTTTTAAATAGAAGATAAAAATACATTTTATAAGGTCATGGACTTCAACTTCTTCTTTCAATAAATATCCTCCGATTTATCTTCAAACGCTTCACAACTGATTAAAATTTAGGACTTGATTAAGTACTGTGATTAATAAGACTTCAAAATGTTAGCCAAACCGATACCTTAAGCTGCCATTTTTAAAAGTAAGACTGGCGTAATTGTGAAAGCGAGATAAAACATACACAAAATAGAGCGGCATCTCTTTTACACAATGACAATTGTAAAGCTTTGAAGCATTAGAGTCATATATTTAGATATTTTTACAAAACAGAAACATGTCCACATAACAGAAAAGTCAATTTGTTCCATTCTAATATTGAAATAGTTTGTTACCTATCTTTACGTAACGTTTTATTAAATTCCTGAGAGCAATGCTTACACATGAATACGTGCTGAAATCAAATCGTAATAACAGGAAATGATAATTATGAATTTTCACTTGAACCTTGTGTAGTGCCCGATAAGGTCGGTTGTTGACCAAATACTTTAGTTTTACCATAAAAAACAATATACTGTTATTTTTTATATTGCCAGGCTAAAAAGGGAGTGACCTCGTCATGTCGCGTGAATGCAGTCTGAATAATGGGCAAAATTCTTCACCCACTATACACCGGAGGATGGACATCGTCGCCAGGGTCGTCTGTTGCAAAGGTGGTGTGATGATCTACACAAATACGCAGGGGGCACGTGGCCTGATATTGCAAAAACTATAGTGTCTGGGGACGCCTTTACCCTGCATTGGGATTAAAAACAGGCTACATATAAAAAGTCTTATGTTATGTAAATACTTATTAATGTTATTTTTTTTTCATAAGGACAGGTTAGGTTTCATAGGATATTGGTGCATTCTTTCAATAATATTATAGTCTTTATTCTTTAGCAAAAAGCAATGAACAGCTTTGAATTTACCCTGTTACATTTTCGCTCGAAAATACTTTTATTTTGACCTAATACAGAATTCTGAACCTCTAATCTAGTTGACATAACATTTTCTGGAGTGAAAACTTTAGCTGGCTTGCAGCCAAGTTTCTCGAGCCAATTATTTAAGAATTTAAGTCGTTTTTTTTTAAATTTGCGCTGTAATTTATTGTAGAAATGCAACAAAACCTAGCCAAATATTGGCTACAAATTAATAAAAGATTTCTTGTGAAATATTTAATTATCAATGTCATTATCTAAACAGTTAATAATTTTTGAAACATACATATTTCGATATGGTCAAAAATTGCTTGTACGAATGAAAAGTTCCGATAGCAATAATTTAGACTAAATTAAATTTACCTCTTTTTGAAAAAAAAACCCGCGCTTAACGCCATTAGTCCTTTAAAAAGTTATCATACTTGGGCCGGCTACGAACATTGACAGACATCAAAAATGATGCGTCAAATGTTGTAACAAAAAAATTTTAGAAATTACAAAACTAAAAATTCTCTTAAATTTTCAGTGAAATGCCCAATACGAGGCGTCGGAGGTTCTCTGTTCAGAATGAGATCGCCGGTAGGGACGCAAAATTGCAAAATGGCTTGCAATCCAGGTACAAAGTTTTCGTGTAGAAATAACATAATTGTTTAGTTCTAGAGGTCCAATTGCATTAGTTTCACTAATGTTGATATTTGCCGCACCCTCTTTGCCTTAAGCCGACCTTTATGCAGATTAAGCTGGTACAATAAAAGTGCTTATATAGGAAATAATCGTATATGCTTATCTTGAATTTTGAACAGGATTCGTTGTTGTTAAGGCCAGTATAGTGATATATTTCGGTCGGTGGTAGGTACACAGTAAACAAACCGAAATTAGACGTCAAAAACTGTATTTGATTTCCAACGTTTACCTACTGTTTTATGTGTTCATTTTATAATACATTTTACTTAATTATTTAGCTTTATTTCAATTTATGATCATAAGACTTGGCAAACAAATTTTAATTCATAGTGTTATATTCTTTATTGAATTAAAAGTAATGCACAAACTATAGAAATTACTTTGTTATGCTGCCTTGTATAAGACTTCAAAAAGGTTTATTAGATTACCAGATAAGATCCACCGTTACCTCTTTTTGCGAGAATAAGTGTATCATTCATGCTCTCGTAAAGTTTAATGATATCGTTTTTTTTAGCCACTCCGACTCCGATTCAGAGATAAAAGTGATGACCAATAACTTCGTTGCAACAAAATCTTCTAAAACAAAACATAAAATGTATCCGAACAGTTCAAAAAACTCTACCCTAGAAATAGTCGCTGAATGTGAGAGTGCATCATCAGTGATGACGGTCAAAAAACGTTCCACATCAACAATGGACAAAGACGTAACAGCTAGTTCAAGTAACATAGACCTTTTCAACATGCTAACTGCTACAGAGGAATTATCTGCTGATCGGATAAAGGGACCAGTTTCTACTACGATCGAACCGCTGAAAAAAAGAGATGACAGACAATTAAATAGAGAAAGGACACCCCTGAGGCGAGACAAACACCCGCGCCAACATCGTATCAAAGTGAGAAGTCCCAAACGTCGAATGCCAATCATAGAGCAGAATAAAGCCGTTGATACGAATCGACGTAATACTGCTACCGGTGCTATAAATTGGGAACAAGAGTATGAGATTTACAGTTCAGAGAACGTGACTAATATAATTGACACGACAGAAGATGAAGAAAGGACGAGTACGCATTCTTTAGATGATATGTGTCGCATTTGTCACGGAGGAGATGCACTATCGCCAGAACTCGGGCGCTTGATATCGGCATGCTCTTGCCGCGGAACCGTTGGTAGGGTCCACGTGAAGTGTTTGGAGCGATGGTTGACTGAATCGGGAAAATCTAGATGCGAGCTGTGTGGGACCCGTTATGCGACGAGACGCGTGCATAGATACGGCGTACCGAGAGCACTGGTTATGTGGGTGTTGAGCCAAAATGCTAAACAGGTATGAATGTAATATGAAATGGAAAGATCATGACGTTTGTAATATTGTTCAGCTATTTGAATAGACAATTTTGATTTAGAGAAAACGAACCAAGACAATATAAAACACGAAACACGTATAGGTCTTCTAATGTTCGATAGTCCCACAAAATGTAATATAAAACTGAGAAAATCTGAAATGATGAATATTTATTAGTACAATATTTGGTCCAAATTTAAATAGATATTTCAAAGGACTTACGCTACATATTTTAGTAGTCACACAATTTATGTTTACAACGATTTAAATGAGGTTACAGAACAAATTTCGGGTCCGTTATTATAACCTGGTGCTATTATAATTACTTAGTTTTACGTTTCTTGCTCACGCAAAGGGTAAGCATGTTATTATAAGGAAAATTAAATAGGATGCTCATTAAAATAATAAAACAGCACGTAGACTCCTGCAAAAACATTTCTTTGCCAAGAGTACCAAAAAGGAACCATGTATATTTATGAAATTCGGACACTATCACTTTGCTGAAATTGTATTTCTTTTAGAACTTGTGATACTTAAAGTACCCAACCCATTAAACCATGTCCTCAAAACAATACAGTATTTTCCACAATCCTGACCCAAGTTTAGTCGTGCGCACCGTAATAGCACCTTTAGTTATATCAGGGAAATAGAGCTCTATTCAAGGCTTGTGATGCAAAAGAGAGATGAGTATTTGAAATCAAGAAAATGAATTGTATCAGAAGATAAAATATTACAATACCTTGCCTAGAGTGGTAAAATATATTTCCCTTCTAAATGAACTGGACCTGGCTTCAAGCTGGGAAGTTAATGAAGACCTTCCTTGACTTACAGTTGATGGTGGACAGTCTCGGCATAATGCTGATGTCGCCGCTCGCCGTGCTGGCCGCGTGGCTGTCAGGACGCACGCTAGCCGGCCTGATGACGCAGGAGAGCCATGTGACGCCTTGGCCCTTAGCCTCGACCTTCGTACTAGCTTGCATGACGCTTGTAAGTAACATACCAACATTACAACCTTAAACATAGGCAAAGAGACTAACAATGGGAATCCAAATCAAATACGGATAAATTTTCCTCACGATTCTTTATCGTCCATTTCATATGGAACTAAAGTATCATGGACGAAAAATAATTGGAACTCGAATAGTCCATTGGTGACGTCACCGATCGTAATAAAGTCGTACGCGTTAGGTTTGATTCTACCACGTCCGTGTTTGGTTGCTTTTAGTGCCTAAATTACCGTGAATGGACTGCGTGTCGACGACGTGGCGTGAACGCTCGAAGGAGAGGCCTGAACTCGGTATTTATGTTTTTCGGGTTTTGTCACACACCTAGACGAGGAATGTGGACTTTCGTTACGCGTTCTTTTATATAGTTAGGCTTTACAAAGCTACCTACATAACGTCATGTAGAGAAAAATGGAGAACACAACTAGACAAAATTCTATACTTCATCAAAAAATGTTACACTTTGGACATTCATTGACGGATCTTCAGTGTAGTGCAAACCGCAAAAATCAATTCTTGTCGGTTGCATTTAGAAAATATTCTGCTGGAACAATTCTAATTTGTCATTTACGTGGAAAAGGGCTATAATGAATATTCTTATCTTATCTTTCCAGGTCTGCTACTACTGCTGGATAGTATCAGCTGCAACCCGTCACGCGCTCGGCTGGTGGATATGGTATCGATCCCAGTACGAAGTCAGGCTTCAGCTTCAAGATAGCGAGGAATAAACCTCGTTCGCAACACTTAAATTATTTATAATAGTCAATACGTACCCCAAATATGTTTTAACTTTATAATATATATTGTCACACAGAAATTCAAAACGTTTTTTCATTTATTTCATTAGATTTTTGCAATGACTTATTGTATAGGCGCTATGCTCGACGTGTCGTGAGACGATCATCGCGTTTCCACCATTTGTGTGATTCACGAAGGCTTTTCCAAGGCTGGGTGTCTTTGTAAGTGACTAAAGTTTTCTAAGATTTTCTAAGCCACAAAAAGGGAATTCTTTTGAGAGCGAGTCGATTAAATAAAAATGCTCTTCCTTTGGTCACCTTGACCTGTGCAACGTTTTTAACCTAATTTAAGTAATTGCCACTGCTTCATTGCGAAACAAGAATTTTGCTCATCGACTGGTATTAAACGGAAAATTTTGGACTTTGTAGCAGAATCTTCCAAGTTTCCAAGAATACCATAGACTTACTCCAAATAATTTGCAAACTTGGATCTCCAGTCAAACGTTGTTGGTGCCTGTTCAGATCTCACATATACCTTTGGAAGTAATTATAACAGGTACTATTAACGCCGGATACATTTAGGAAAGGGTAAGCGTAACAGGTGCTGATAAGGGAATCACTGGAATTAGGTTTTGCGGTTCAACCCTTTCTTGTCTATTTATAGATTAATGAAACAAGGATCTAACTTTGGCTTGTTAAATACCTGTGTAACGTGTCAAAATAGCTTTAGTGGTTACTGAAATAATTTATAGTAAAAGCCATATGAAAATGTATATTTTTCCATGTTAAATAAAGAAAATTGTATTTTAATTTCCTATCCTGTAACATAAAAGCTTTATTTCCACTGAAGACTCGGTCCAGCTTCATGATTTTCTAATCAACTAGTTGCAGTTATTTCCTGCAAAATGTTTTACACTTTTCATTGTTCTATGAACTTTCAAAAGAATTGAAGTGTTTTATTTGTGTGTTAGCATTTTGCATCTTTGACGTGGCACTATTTACTACCTTTTGAATAGTTTTCTTCGTATTAAGATGTAGAGGCAAATAATTGAAACGTTTGTGATTATAAAACTATGTTTTTTCTATTTCACCATTAACGTCTTTAATAGTTAAGTAAATGCCAAAAATTAAATCTAATCTCGTAAATAAAGCAGAAAACAACTTTAGTTTTTAATAGATTCTACGTTATCGAGGAAATGGTCCCATCTTCTAATCTCGTTGTACAGTTTTCTGCCAGGACTCTCGGTGCTGATGAGCTGTCGGTGCCCAACGATGTGGTAGTTGGCGGTGAGATGACCTCGCTCCACACCACATCTAAGCAATGCTCTCAGGGCATCCAAGGACTTCTGAGTTGGCTTGTCATCTGAAAAGATTTTTTGTTAATAATTTTGATAGTCAAGATAAGTGATGAAATGATAGGTATCTCTTAAAACTATTAAGGCTGTTTTGGTTTCTCGTAGTAGAGTATTCTGTAAGAAATTAGTGAAAAAGTGACTTATTGACATAAAAGTCCTTATTATCTATATGCTGGAGTAATAGAGGATGAGAGGATGGACTAATCAAATTTTATAATGAGGTTGTCCTTAGATTGCAAATATAACATGTGCTTTTTTGCCTTCAATTTGTTTGTTTCGAATTTACAAAGTAGAATAACAGGCCGGTATAAACGTATCGAGGTATCCCGATAAATCAATAAAAAGTTCGTTCTTCAAACAGATATAATTTATATCTGTTTTAAAGAACTCGACTTGAAAAGTTTTCTTGGAAAAGAAAATGTCGGAAGTACAAATCTTTGATCCAACAATAATATTTTAAAGAATCAGAATATTCATCTGGCGTTTGTTAGTGCATAATAAAATTTAAAATGGAACCTTTCTGGTTCGAATAACTTGCAAAACTTTTAAGATTCTAGAAATAGTACGAGTAGTTTCTACTGCAGTTGAAAATAAACGTGTAACTGAGCATACGTTTCAGTTTTCATAACATTCGCGCCTCAAACTAACTTCCATTTTGTTAATAGTTGATGAACTCTTATGGTTATAGTGTAGCTAGCTATGAATATAAAGTGGACGGAAATGAGAGGAAAAATACTTAAATTGTTGTTTTTGAAGTACCTATTGTTATATATTATTTAGATCTTGGAATTTCAGAGTAATGGAAATCGTTTTATAAGTTCTAAAGCAGCGATTAGTTTGCCGTCCGCCTAAGTGTAAGAAGATTAGCAGTAAGCTGTAGAGAGGTTTATAACACACAGTTTACGTAGAATAACTTTATACATAGTCCAACACGTAAAATCGAAAATAAAATTCGGCTAAGACACGTTATCAGTCGCACTCCCCACTTTTTGCGTCAGGGTATAAAAAAATAATTAAAATTAAGGTGACAATATACTGACTGTTGTAGTTTCCAATGAAAGTGATTCCGATTGATTTTCTATTATATCCGTACGTGTGAGCGCCGACGTGTAGCCATCCAGCTCCTTCATAAACTTTCCCGTTACCACCAATAATGAACCTGGAATTTAAGGAAAAATATGATTTTCATTTTTTTTCTCTTAACGAAAGGGAATTTATGAATGGAAATGTTTATGACAATTTGTAATACAGAGCCTAGTATTCTGGTATGGTTTGTGTATGAAACCTCATTGAAAGCAGCATTCGGTATGTTTGTCTGAAGTGAGGATATAATGCTGAGTTATAGTGTGAGGATTACCTTATATTAAAAGGTTGAATCGTTTATAATTTGTGTTGTGTTATATAACGACTTAGATTTTTAAATCCTTAAGAAATTTTAATAAACGAAAACACATTTTGATATTGTAAACGTGATCATGTCTTGAGCTAGGTACAATTTTCTTCTAAAGCCCTTTTAAAAATCAAACTATATACGCGTATATATAACGTTTTATACGCGATATTTAAATAAAAAATACTCATATAACAATTTTGATACTGTTTAATGGTGTACTCGTTATTCTAACGACATTTTCTACTACCCGGTTACCTGCAGCCCGAGGCAAATTTCATTTTCACTAGATTTTCCTCCGGACCGCGATGATATAAAATGTGTTGAACATACCCGTACAAGATTTTATTTCTTTTAAAGTAACATTCGTAACATAATGTAGTAAATTATTAACTGCTGCATAAACAAGTTGCATAAATTGGACGAACACAGGTTAAGCTACGCTTGACACGGTACATACGTAGATAGGTGGCCATTTACATTAAATTGTGGGTTATTCATACACCTTTGACCAGTCACCAACATCAACAACACACCAACTTAAACCAGTCTTATTAGAAGACATCGTGTTGCCTAAGTAACTGGGTTGAGGAAGTCAAAACACTGGTACTTAGCTGCATCCGGCACTACTCGAAGCTGACCCCAACATAGTAGGGTAATAGTCTCACACCAGTTTTGTTAAAGAGTACCGTTATTGTTTGTCTCAAAAACGTATTAATCGCATTCATGACAACTTTTCGACACAGACGCAAACAAAGATCGCGATTACGGTAAGTATATCAAATACACACTAAAAGAACCGGGTTTAGTATACAACTGGAATGGGATCCTACTGTTACCATTGAAAGTAAAACTTGCGGAAGCGAGTATTGCACGTAGTAGAGAAGTGTATCTTTTCGTAATAATAGGCCTCAGGTGGGTAATAGAACCTCCTTCTTATCGTATAGTTGATGTACAACTTGGGAACAGTTTACTACGCCTGTAGGCAGCTAAGTGGCTTTACACATCCTTTAAACAATGAAGTGTGATAGGCGGCACGTCTCAACATTTTTCAACTTTGCTATGTGGTAATAATTGCAGTGTTTGAAATATTTCGCCGTTTTAGAAAGATGATATTTGTAATAAGCACATTTTATTTTGAAAGTTACCTAGCTAACTTTTTACAACATTAATAACTTTTATATTAAAATTTGTAAAGCAGCATTATTAGGAAAAATAAATTTGAAACTGGGATTTGAACCAACAACGTACGAACTTGACACTAGGCTATCATACCTTTTTTTTGGTCAGGCAGGGAAATCCTCTTGGACTCCAACTCTCTTGGGGGTAGTGTCAGACTTTGACTAAACCTGAACCGCCGTGCCACGACATCCGCGTTTTTTGTGTTAGTATAGGTATGGCAATGCGTTGCAATCCTTCATACACTAAGCTTTCAAAAAGTATGTTCAAACAGAACTTAGGACCCTAAAATTGGCAATCCAAATGTCATACCACTAGACTGCCATAACTGAGATATTTAATAAGTAAAGAATGCTCAAACAAAACTTACGAAGACCCAATATCCCAATAGTTCAAGTTATCCATGTGATAGCTTTGTATATTCCTCACGATCTGGGCGCAGGCGGCGTCAGTATTACACGTTGACGTCACAGTGTGCTGAATGATGACCAGCTCTACTGGTCTTGCGAGGTACTCCACATGGATTGGGGTTAAACCATCCCATTCGTCTTTGGTGATTACCCCGCAATCTGGAAAAATGAATGGTATTATGGTGATAAATGAAGATGATGAATGGAAAAATAAAACAATACGCATAGTGTTGCAAGTGGATACAAATAACATAATTTTTTATTTGGATTTAAAATAGCAAACTATATGCTAATCTATCAAGATTAAGATTTTTTTATGACTGAACAGATTATTACTTCAATCCCAAAAAAAAACATGTTTTACAACATAAAAACTGTGTTTTAATTTCCTTTTGTAGAAGGTCGGGTAAACATGTAAAACGACTAAATAAAAAGGAAAATAAGTTAGCAAGTAATGTTTGAGAATCAACAAGTTGCTATTCAATAACAATAAGGCGTTCAATAAATTAACTTGTTTATTTCTTCTGACTTGGCTTAACGGCTCGATAAATTATTGGTAGACAATTAATTATTATTGATTAATCCTAACCGCAACTGATATTTTTGCATGATAACTACTTCGTACATGTGTTTCCTACCAACAAATACGTAAGAATCTATCACTTTTAAAAGTCAGTATGAATCATAAACGGTGATTAATTATTACAAACTTTTCTATTATGAGATTCTGTGTTAGCGTTTCAAAATAATTAGTGACACTTTCGTCGTCGACGTGGACGTTTTTTAAAAGAACGAGTTTGATAGGAAAATAATATCTGGTATCGGAATTAAAAAGGTTATTGAATTCATAAAAAATTATAACATACAAACACTATTTAAAGTTCAAACAATTTAACTTTGTATAAAAACTGTGTTTGTAAATTAATTCGTTTTATGTTGTTATTTTTTTAAATATCGTTACTGATTTTGTAAGTCACACTAATTAGAATAAAAAAAAACTGTATTTAAAAAAAAAACATCTTACCTCCACTCACAGTCACGAAAACAAAAAATAGCACAAATATATTAAATAGTATTTCCATTTTGAACACACACACTTCCACCCAAAGGCACAAACTAATAATATTGGCAGAGCTATGCACTGAACATAAATAAACTTTGCAGAATCCTCATTCTGTCTCTTTCTGTGCAGTTCAAAACAGAGAAACAGAGATAAACATGCGAACTTCTTGTAAATACAAAACAATAACGGAGACGATTTTAATAATACTGGTTCCATATAGTTCTAGAATAATAATAAAATATTTTATGTTATTTAAATTATAGGTAATCAATATTAGTATACTCATTAACGAATAAATGGTATATTAGTAGGTTAATAAGTAAGATTAAAACTGATTTGGAAACAGGTTTTTGAGGATTTATCTACTTAAGCTACCTACTTTGTGGCGTTCAAATAAAGTTACATAAATCATATATTTTTTTAATTGCATTTGAATAATTTACGATTTTCAATTTTACGTTCGTTACAGTATCTTTAAGTACACAAAATGGAATCAAAAAATCTTGTATTTGAATATAACTTGAAATATTTCGTGATATAGAAAGTAGACTAGCATAATTTTGTTTATTTTTAATTCACGGAATATATACCCGTTTAATGACACGTGTTTTTTTATAACTGCAAAAAAATAATGAGGTTTTATTTAATTGCTTACGTAACCCAAATAACACGAACTCTTACAGCGATGCAAATGTATGTATGGAAAAGGGGATTCCTCGGTGAACTTAAACCTAATGTTATCTACTCTACACATTGTTGACTAAGATGGTTAAACAAAACAAATAGCAATACCTATAAGATGTGATGTGAAAATTTATCAGTTTTCTGCGT
Organism: Trichoplusia ni; assembly: GCF_003590095.1. Taxonomy (NCBI): domain Eukaryota; kingdom Metazoa; phylum Arthropoda; class Insecta; order Lepidoptera; family Noctuidae; genus Trichoplusia; species Trichoplusia ni. The sequence continues at coordinate 8,923,657 of NC_039491.1, forward strand.
CGCCTGTTAATGACTCACGGCTGGAAAAATGTTTCTTTGCGGTGAAAACAAAGCTAGCTTGTGAAAATGACGATCTCTTGTAAAATATTGAAGTACAAGAACCTGCTATTTTGTGTTAAAGTAATATTATCATGCATAGAGCAACGTTTCTGTTCATAACGGCCATAATGCTGACAATAATTGATGATGATTAAGGACTCGAGTTAGGTCCGAAACTAGTCAAGCAATCCTAATATCATAATGATACATCATTTCATAGTGAATAGTTCTCCCGATGAAAAATATCTTCAATTAGTTTCAAAAGTACTAAATTTCAAGAGAGTTTTTTTTAAGAAACTTTTTACTGTGACTAGTGACAAGCTCTCGAGTTTTAGTCACATTAAAAAAAGGTTCGACTTTTTAAAGTGTTGTTTTACCTTTTGCATAGAATAACATAAACAACCACAGCTATCACAACATTTCACATGAAGTCACGATGTGATTAAATAATAAGTTTCTCTAAACGTGTATGTGGGTGTATCCGCCATACAGCCAAAAATATCCCCAATAGTAAACCAGTAATCAGTTCTATACTTAAATCTGTATGATAATGCCTTTCTCAAATCTTGAATCGTATTTTTATTTTGTCTGTGAATAATCTCCTACATAATAATATGACTGATTTGAGTGTTATCATACATTTTCCGGTCAAAAGGTCAACAAATAGCATAACGATATTGAGAACAAAATCACTATATATCTGCATCACAAGCAAAACTAAGCTTTATGTAAGGAATTTTTAAAACTAAAATCGAATGTAGGTTTCGTTAAAGATATCTATTACGGTCTTAAAAGTTTGGACATCCCTTTATTTGTAGGACAAAAGATAGGACACCGGAACCCTAAAACTTTATGTATTATCACGATTGTTTAACATGTATTAAATCTTAGAGTTCTGTACCAAAAAGTCAGAAATATATTAAGGCATTAATTTCTTTGCCTAGCTCACCAAGGGTGGTGTACTACACCGGAGTACTTAGTGGCGGGCCACTCAAGAAAACAGCGGGAAATATGAACTAATGAATGCTGACGGTTAGGGAATTTCGTTCAATAAAACATATGCCTACAATAGTTATGTTCGCAAATGGATTTTAGCTTGATTTTCTTTCTTATTTAATAACAATATCAGACTGTAAATATCACAATTCGTCAGAAGCTCATTTCCATACAGAAATGGATTGAGCAATGACTCAGTTCATTCGCACAGCTATTATAGTCGATTCCAGGTGCCAATATTCTCTATGCATTGTTTCCGACAGTCTCTTATTCTCACCATTGGGCAGCGGTGCCTTATAGTAAACAAATTTGTCATCTATATCTCAATAATTTATTTGGTCCGTAGATGATGACCATCTTTATTATAACTCTAAACTAAGTTCCTTCGTTTTTCGGAAGGCACGTTGAATTGTGGGTCACAGCTGTTATTCCTACAGCATTCACAGCTGTTACAAGTAGTCAGAAGCTTGAAAAGTCTAACCAAGTGGTATCGTGTTGCCCAGGTAACTGGGTTGAGGAGGTCAGATAGGCAGTCGCTCCTTGTAAAACACTGGCAATTATCTGAATCCTAGTTGGAAGAATGCTAGGCCGATGATGATCTCAATAATTTATTTCACTTTAAAAGAGCTGTAAGTTTAATATTAACTACCAAAGTTTCAACGCCTGCAGGTGCCTTGATTAAAGTTTCATACCTCCTTCGATCCTCCAACTTAATGTTTATAAATATGTAGATCAGCATGATGTCCAACCTGTGAAGTAAGTTATTATGCAAGCTTAGATTAACTACACTTTACCTATAATCCCGTGCCTAGCCAAGTGATATTCTGTAATATTGTTGTGGTAAATATATAAATAAAATTTTAGTGAATGGCGAATGTTACGTCAAGTATAAAAAAATCTTCGAATAATTGGATATATCGAAGCTCTTTTGGAAGCTAGCAAAAAAAATGGATGGGTTTTAGTCGGTAGAAATCTGACACACCCTTTCGCTCAACCCAAAGCGGGGGGTATTATTTGACGATTATCTGACATGCGACAAAAGAAGACATCATTTCAGCGTTTTCTATACTTGACAAAATATGGTTCCATAGGGATGACGACTGTGTAAAAAAGTAGATTTTTTTAAATCTTTACCATTAAATTACCATTTTTGCTTTAGGTAGACAATAATAATGACAAAAAAAAAATGATTAAATGTTTAAGCACATTCAAGGCTTGTGACGTAACGACTACCTATTTGATGTCACCTGTAAGTGTCTATTCACTGAAATTTGATCATTTACGTCTGCCGTCATGCCCATTGTTTCGAGGTTCCAAGGTTCGAATAAAACACAATATAATAAACCAAAGATTTATTTCAGTGACCGAACAAACAAAACATTTTATTTTCTCTTATTATATGAATAGTCTTTGTTCTTTGTAACCCTACCTGTATTAGGTCACAATAGACCAATGATTGTGAAAGCCGGTCTAGAGGTTGTTAGGTTAAATACAACCCACGCAAAATCCTTTCAAGGAATTGTTCTTTCAGTAAAAAGGTATTCGTTTATTAAATTGGTCTGATTTGAAATATACTTCTATAAAAGTATTAAGTGGAAGAATAGAAAGATGATTGCTAATTAGGTTTGACTATGACACTCAATTTTAAAGGAGCTGAAACATAATAATATAATCTATGTTTGATCGCTGTTTGTCGGTCTGTGACATTGTTGTAGTAAAACTGGTGATCTATTTCGAATGTAGTTTTATTATTAGGAACCCAGCTTTTTTACTAAATGTTTTGGGCATATTCCATCAAAATTGGTTTAGTCATTTACAAGTTATAGTAGTTGAAACATCGGTATAAAAACCTACACATAGACAAATGATACTGGCTAAAATAATAATATGTTATTCATCAACTTTCACACTTTACAATAAAACGTGTACTGTAAGTACTAAACCAGACATCTGATAAACATACTTACACTGCTAAATATATACATTAATACACTGTAGATAAATTACTCGGAGACGTAGACAAATGATCATGCTCATCACATAAATATTTATCCTGGGTAGGACTAACTACTTCACAAACAACGTACAGTTAGAACATGAAAAAAACACTGGAGCTTTTAGTGATTACACATACATAATTATATTTTACTCCGTTGGCTCGGCCACATCGAAAGGATGGGAGAAGATCGCGGTGTTAAGAGAGCGTTTTTACGATAACCAATAGGTAGGCGCGCTGTCCGACCCAGGCATTGCTCAAGTGATACAGTTGACGGACCTTCGGGCGCTTCACGTCGATGACTGGCGAGAAGTGGCCAAGGATCGTTTAAAGTAGAGCTCTCTCGTAACAGGGTCCAGACACAATTTAGGTCGCTGAGCCAGCGGAGTAAGTAAGTATATTTAACAAAGTTCATATGTTTCTTTATTCCTATTTCACAGAATAGTCTTATATTTCAGTCTTGGAGGCAAACAATTTGATGTGGTTCATTACACTAATTGGATCGACACGTGGAGCACGTGATTTTATATTATTTTACCTGAAAAGAATACGAAGAAATTGTTAGACACAAAATTATGTGAATACTCGTTCGTCTGAATATTATGAAACAGGTCTTAATTGGCAAAGGCCAATTATTATGTATAGAGAATCATGCTTGCTTTCATGCGCAGGTAAATATTCAAATATATTTTGTCTACTATAAAATAAACATAAGTGAAAGATTTTAAACAAAATTTTTAACAAGGCCTGTGTCAATCCTTTAAAGGTACTGGATTTTTATCCTTGAAGTAGTCACGCAACAAAAAAGATGAACAAAATAAAGAACGTCTAAAAGTCGTAAAAATGTCTTTCTAGTCCTAGAAATAACTCCAAAACTACTTGCCGAGACAAACGACGTTTTAAAAGTTAAAACGGGCGAAGTCGCGGACAAAAACAAGGTCTTAATCGAATTCGAAGAATTATATTAGTTCAAACATTTACCTAATTCTAGTTTTAACCCAGAGACCTATAAAACCACTGTGAGCTTAGGATTAAGATAGTCTGCATCTAAACACCCTTTCCCCTACCACAATACCGAGACCATTCTCTGTAAATACCAAAAAGGTTAATCCCTAGATCTAGCCTATGTTTTAAAGGGTTAACATAGAATTTACAAAGTGAATTTAGTTAGAAAATCATCAATGTTTAATACTTTAAAGGTTTTTTTTTATTTTTTGGCCTGCTGTAATTTTTTTAATTATTTTTGATGTTCGTTAGCACACACTAATATTAAACACTAGCTGTTGCCCGCGACTTCGTCCCCGTTGGTAGAAGATATAAGTTATGATTTATGTATGTTCGCTCCTTTTAGTCGCAGCGTGATGGTTTATAGCCTAAAGCCTTCCTCAAAGAATGGTCTATTCAACACAAAAAGAATTTTTCACTTTGGACCAGTAGTTCCTGAGATTAGCGCGTTCAAACAAGCAAACAAACAAACTCTTTAGCTTTATATATTAGTATATATAGGTAAGTGCGTTTTACTTTTGACAAACACTAACAATAAAAATGAAAAACGTTTTTTATGTGTGATCATAATCACCGTTCAATTTTTATCAGAACTTTACACATCTCACGTTGAACTAACATAAATACAAAAACAAATACCTATTGAGAAGAGACAAGAAATGAAAGAAAACATTGGGAGGATAGCGTATTTGCGAGCAAAGAATAAATGTAAGCTGATCTTTTACTAACAAACAATTTGTCAGAAAACATATCCACAGACCTATTTTCTCTAAACTACAAAGTTTAAATTACAACCATATTCATCTCTGTTTATTTAAATAAAGAGTATAATATCTCACACGCTGTATTTGCATGTAAACAAGCACGATATATCAGGTTGACTACTAAACAACTTGTAGGTAGATTCCTGGAGTGGAAGCGAGACGGGACTATAAGCCGTGGCCACTCTATCTCACTTATACAAGTACATCATCTTTAGTTTTACGTAGTAGTAGGACCACTGTTGCCATTAAACGTGAAACTCGAAGTATTGTAAGGATACAACGCTTATTTTGTTTATTACTTTCAATGTCTGTTCACAAAAAGACATTTGGCAAGTTTAAGGCTATGAATATAACCTACAATAATGGGTGGCGTTAGTGTTCGAAATTAGAGTACTTGGTGTTATTATCTGAATTGGAATCAACAGGTGATTTACTGATTTTCTCAACCACATTAGCTAGATACCGTTTAAATTCTAGTCATTCTGAAGTGTCTGTTTGTCTAACTTTTCTCCCCAAAAATAAACAAAGTGAATTGGCCAAATAATCTAGGTAGATGCAATTCATTCTGGTCCGCTTAATTCTACGTAGCGTACCTGCAGTGGAAGCACACCTTAAGACTTATTGAAGTCTTAAAAATGAATAACGTTTATAAGATTTCAAATTGTTCATATTAAAACTAAGCCCTCATGAATGCATGACTCAGAAGGTATAATCTGCTTCAGGTAGTCCCCTAACTAATTTCAAAAGTTGTGACTAACCTGTTTCAGGAAAGTCTATATCTGTATAGCCTCTATTACAATTTGATAAAAAGTACGTAGTTATAACAGTTCTACAGTACTAAGATAATTAGGAACCTGGCTGGTGAAAATTTAAAGTTTTAACATTCAGACGGACAAACAAAGACATGCTGCGTTTACACTAGAAAATAGTCGAGATGGATCAGTTATTAATATGAGTCAAACTTTATGATGGCATTGAAATTAAAACCACGGTCTATAAATAATATTGACATACGCACCTGCTATATACAATAGTAACTAGGCACCGTCAACCAAGCTTCCTTTTTCGTCGGCAACGCACATCTTTCAAGAACAATCTCTCAAACATTTGCCAAACAATCGAGTGTCGTCTCTCAAAAGGATTGGGATACATTATAAAATTATTTTAATTTAAAATTAAATTAACAGACGACGTCGCCCGCATACGTTTTGTGAGACAATAAACTAAGGGCATATGTCAGTCACCCGGGTAATTGATAAGAGATATGTATATAAAATTGTTATATGTTTCATAGTTTGCGACACAGATAAAAGTGTGTCGGGAAGTCAGGAGAAAGGGATGTGAGATTGTGTTTTATATTAACCTACTTTGACGCCCCGTAATGAACAGGGGTCAGTTGATCACGAAAAGATGAATGGAACTGGATTGGACTGGACCGGATGAAACTGGACCATTAGGAATTTGTAGGAAGATAAAGACAGGCAGGTATACTAGATGTGTTTTTAAACAAATGTGACGAGAATATTGCTTTCAGAAATTACTTCGTAGAAATATTTTAAACTACTAATTGGATCGCTTGCAAAGATGTAGGGAGCCCTTGTACAGTAGTTCGCTATAGGCAAAGATAACCTCTTAATGGATCCGCATAGAAGACAACATACGTAACACAATCCAAGGAACCAGTCCAAATTACGCTGGCAGAATATGTTGATGCGACAAAAAATAGTAGACTTTATGAAGCACGAAACAATAAACAACCAAACAACACAAAATAAATGCATTTGAACTGAAATTATCTGGCTACCTTATCGGACGGTATCTTGACCTGGTATCCAACCAATTAGATTGCACTTTTGGCATTCTCCGTGCCATCATCAAAACTTGGCAAACTACTATTTTAAATACGATATTTAATTATAAGGATTTTATCTATCATTAGTCCGAAAGGGTTACCGTTGCCCCGGTACACGAAGGGCAAGAAGGAACATGGGTGGATCAGTGGAAGTCTGGCACTCCCTTCAGCTCAATCCAAAGTGGAAAGACTTTTTGATGATTTCCCATCGGAAAAAGGAGGTTATCTATGACCACTGTAGTGTCTAGATCTTAAAGATCTGTCAACATCACAGCTACTGACTCTTTCAAAAGACTGACATTGAGGTCAATACCCACTGAGTGCAGAACAACTTATTGTAGACTAGCTGTTGCCCGCGACTTCGTCCCCGTGGGTTTCGCTCCTATTAGTCGCAGCGTGAAGGTTTATAGCCTAAAGCCTTCCTCGATGAATGGTCTATTCAACACAAAAAGATTTTTTGAATTTGGACCAGTAGTTCCTGAGATTAGCGCATTCAAACAAACAAACAAACTCTTCAGCTTTATATATTAGTATAGATATAGATGATAATTTAAAATTTCAGTCTCAAGAATTTACAGAAAGACGGTTATTACACTGAATGTCCAAGAAAAGTTCATTAATTCAGCACTACAATTATGTGTACTAGGTCTGTCGAATCCACATTTTGTTATTATTGTAATTTTAGTTTTATTGTAGTTTAGTTTTAGATATAGACAGATAACGGCCTAAGTCTGGCCTCAAGATAACGAGAATTATTGGGATTAAGGTCAATTATTAAATGATTTCACAATCACTTGTACTAATATTTATCAGCTTAACACTTTAATATTAGATAACGTGAAACATAAGACATTTATTACAAGTAGACGATTAATAAACTGTAGTATATTTTAACTGTTATTTTTAAATGTATCTTGTTATTTTGATTTTTTACTTTCACTCAACGCCATCTAGTCTTAAACTAAGCATAGCTTGTTTTACAATTACTAGACATCTGATAAACTTACTTAGATTATAATAATATGTACAGATTAATTACGTTCAGACACTAAACTAATAATCATGTTCATCACACATTGTCCTGGGTGGGAATCGAAGCCACAACCTCCGATAGGTATAACAGGGCAGTTGAAAGAAAATAATTTCAATTGATCAGTTTTATAATAATTACAGTATTATTCTAATAAATTAGGCTATTTCCGTAGTACAAAGAATAAAGAAACGATATATTTTTTTTATTCTAATTTATTCTCATTTATCGTTGATGTTTAAAAATTAAATGTTTCTTTGTTTTAGAGTTTATATAAATTTCTTTGAATTATTGGAAAGCTCAAGAAATATGAATTTAAATAATTCTCGAGCTTCGATTCTCGGTATTCTTAATTCATATTATAGGCAGCTATTTGACCTAATTGAAATAAATGCTTGTATTTTAATATTTTATTACTGTTTATAACAAATATGAATAAAGCGGGTGCTAATTTAGTTTAAAAAAACTGGTAGTAAATTAGGTTTACAAATATTCAAGTCAAATTCACAGAGGCATCCAGACTCGGAACAAACACGACATTAAAACGCTTCGCAGGGATCGAACCTGCGGCATGTTGCGCCTATTTGGCGTGATGAAATCAACCACTCGGCTATATTTAAACGAAACTCATTCAAGTTAAAATGGCGAATGTTCGTGCACGCGTTTGTTTTTTTATGTAATAGTAGCTGTCACGAACCTGTGCACATTTGATTCTTCTACCACGTTCAATTTGCTAAATCTCTTTTTGGCAAACGAAAAGTGTGGAATGACTGCTAGCAGCCAGCAACACAGACTGATACTAAACTAGAAGAACAATGTAGCAGTTGAATGAGCAAGGAAGAGGTTTATCTAAATGACATTCTCATATTTTTATATAGCCTGTTTTAGATCCCTCTGCTGGGCAAAGGTATCATCCTATGCGATTTCGGGCACGTGAGCTCCGCGTAAATGGCCAGATCAACAGCTTCCTCATCACATTCTCATTTATTTGAAAAGGAATACCCAATTCGAAGCATCCAAACATATGTATTGTCATATGTTATAGCTTAGTACCAAATTCATTGCAATTCACAAACGATGAAGCTTATTCCAAAGCACTCAAATAAAAAATGCCATCAACAAAACACGAGGGATTATATTAATCCCGTAGAATGTGTTTCCTCCATTCTATTATACACTGGCAACAAAAAACCATCGGTCAAGTGTACATCAGACTCGAGCGATATTGGGGGTTCTGTACAAATGGTATAAAGAAAACGCAAACAATTTTTTTTAACCAATCAAATTATAGTAGTAATCAGCTGATAGTAACTATCGTGAGAATGATTCGTTATTAACCGATGCAACGGTTTACTCACCTGATTTATCGGAAAATCAGCACTGAATGCTACGTCTTACCATACGAAGCTAAGTGTGGGTCGACGCGGTCAGCATAATATCGACTCAGCCTGTACGGGAGCACGAACGATGACTATGACGACGGCCTAACCGGCAGCATTTAGGCAATCCCGATAAATACGCATGACTTAACCTTTTTAGTTTTAACGCCAATAATTAATACGTCTGGAAATATATCTACTGCCTGGCTACCACGGTTCATGAGCCCGCTGACATACTGGCGGTTAGACGATCAGAGAACGGTAGCTCAATAGGGATCCGTTGTTAACCTTTAGGAACCCAAAAATCTCTCAATATGAAAAAAAATGACATTTTGAAATATTTGCAAATTGTAGGAGTAATCAATGTTTTCATTAAAATGGCCTTTTTAATATTCTCTTTGGATTGTTTTCTTTTTTCCCACAATTATGGGTATGACACGTATCGAATATTGTTAATAACTGTAATTTATTGTATGGTTTATGGTCGTACATATATGATTCATGGCAAACACGTGGAATCTACCAATTTCTCCCTGTATGTATCTGGTGTATCTTTTACATATGTATTACCTAGAAGTTTGACAAATTAATAAGTCAGGGAAAAGCAAGGCAGTCTATCTCATCATAGAAAATGTTTTTGATGAAGTCTATTAGCTATTTATGTTTTTAGTTCTTTATGAAGTACTCGCAAAGCGCTTGGTCGACTTCACCCGTGATAGAAGGTTGACCTTTTTTTTATTTCCATTGCCATTCAACGTTTCTATGCTGCCAGCCTTCTGGGCTTTCACGCTTTTTACAGGGTACTCTAAGGTAAAATAAACTGTTAATTTTCTTGTAATAAAATAAAAATGTAGTTTTATGAAATATCTTTATGTCAGACTTATCAATACGAATCTTAAACAGTAAGCATGCTTAAATTTGAGTGAAATTGAAAACTTTTATTCTGGATAAATAATATTTATTGATATATTCAATTTTTGTAAAATTGAAATATTTTTTAATACATTGTCAACGGCATAACTTTGTCTGTATAATTCATGAATTGCTTGTCTAATATAACGTCAGTTGCAGGTAATTCGATTAACTAGGTTTACAGAATTGATATTTATTGTACTGCACACAATATTTACCATTTAAATCGAGTGTATCTATTAAAAAATAATACTTTATACTAATTACATTTAATCAAGCTCCACTTGGCTATCTGCGAAGATGATGTTTTTTGCCGCCGCTATAACAAAAAGATCGAAGTTAAACAAATGTTGTTGCGATCATAAATTTATTGCTTTTAACAAATAAATTTAAGGGCTAACTAAATTAGCAACCAACTTGAGCCAACCGATTTGTTTATCTTCAGCCTATTTGTTCGAAACCCTATCTCGCGAGTTGCAATAGACAAATTTTGTTTATTCAACAAGTTTCATATTTATTACTTCATTAATTTGGTTCATCAAACCTCTATCAATATTTTTGATGAAGGATAAGTATGTACCTAAGTTTAAGCGATTCTCGTTATAAATTATATCCTTCAGTTGCAATACGTATCAAAAACATTCAAGTCACATGCCCGAGACATTCAGAATCCAAACATTCGCATATCACACAAATGGTCCTAATCGGATATCAAACCCACAACACGTCGCGCCCAGTGACCTTTACAGTCAGCCGGCCTCAAGTTCTCTGTCATACAAAATAAGTATTTCTGCCTTTGATTCCAACATTAGGTCTCTGTAGGTAATACATTTTCTTTGTACCTAAAATATCTTTATTACAATCGAAAAAAGAAATTCTTACGAGTCTTGCTCAGGAAAGAATTATTAGGTAGTATTAGGTATAATCAAATCCACTTGACTTACGTTTTATTAATCTAGAAGTTTCTGGAATTTATATCCACTTCAAAGTTACGTCTTTTTGATATAAAAAGGCAATGAGTAAATATTAAAAACAGTGAAACGAAAATCATTCCCCAAGTGATTTATCGATTAAAAAATCAGTATAAGATTGATTTTGAGTAGGATAGTATTAGCTTACTTCAACTCAAATCTTAGGAGCATATCAAGAGCTTATTCATAATAGTTAGTATTTTTGAACCAAGAATAAGGCCGTGTCCCCAGAGTGCAAACTGTTGCTAGTTTTGCGCGTACTCGACACTCCATTTCAGAGATATTGCAGGGCGTCCGAAATCGGTACTCCGCAAACTCAGTCGGCCGCTAGCAGTTAGCTTTTATGATGCAACGGGTTACTCACGCGTATTTATCGGTATTGCTCGACTAGTTTTGACCAAATTGGAGTCCTGCAACAGTTTGCCTACAATGGACACGACTGCACGGATGGCCGTGTTGAGGTTAAAACGCCCACTGTGCGCGTCATGTCGCGGTTGCGATCCCGGCGTATTACAAGCATTCGTGTGATCCACGAATGCTTGTTGTGAGTCTGGGAGTCTTTGTGCAGCGTGATATGTATGTTTGTGAAACCCAGCAATATTCCAATACCTATATCAACAGAATCCCCCTTACTCTCCTTCCGCGTTCCCTTGAATTAAAATCATATGACGTAATAGATCAATGTTTTGAAACCATTCTCTTGGAAATGATTTAAGAATATCTCGTGCGAGGAAATTTCCTGTTCAAGGAATAACTTAACTGCCGTGTAAACATCATAAATATCGTCCATAATGTTTAGTATTTTTACTATATTTGGCCTCTTTTCCGCGAACAGATGAATTGTTAAAAACTTCTCTCAATTAATATAGTTTCCTTACAGGCAGTTCTAGACAGCCCATGTATGCGTGCAGTCCTATAAACATGTCCTGACCTATTTTAGCCACGGCGGTTAGTGTCGTAAGACACCAGTAGGCTTGCTAGTATTACAGGGGATACACTCTCAGTTCGGAGTTGCAGGTTCGATCCCCGACAAGCGATTATATGATCCACGAATGCTTGTACTGAATTCTGGATGTCTTTGTGCATGTAATTTGAATGTCTGTGAAACCCCCGCGATACGAGGATTAAATTCTCTTATAAGGGGTATAATTATATTATTATGTTAAAATCCAAGATACAGTCTCAAACATCATAATCCATTTCGCTTAGAATTAGGTCTAGACATCGAAATAATCTAACTTGATTACTTTCATTAGTCAAATTGTCGCGAAGTGGGTCAATTCAATTTAAAACAACCAGAAAACCCTTAAGGCATTAAAACCAACATTCATTGTTCTAAATATGGATATTAAGCGTTGAATTCCCAGTTCGGTAATTAAATTTCAATCAAATAAGGGTACAGTAAAGAGATTACCGATGGCTTGTTTGTTACTATTAGTGTCTCAACCTCACAGCCTTTATTGATATAAGAACATTGACTGGCCTTGACATTCCTACTAAGGATTTGACTAGGACTATTTACTGTGAGTAAAAAATTTCATTCAATTGTTATTATTTTATATTTTTTTGTTTGCTCGGTATGCTTGTTATTTATTGGTGATAGGTTTTATATATAAATGTATCAACAGCGAAAATCAAAGGAAAATTTACTTGAGTTGAAGGATTAACTCATAGAATAGCTTTTACCCCGATTTTAGGTTCTCATTGGATCATTTTCAATCTGCAGTGGGCGGGCCTGTGGGCAACAGCTAGTGAACAGTAAAAATAATAAATACATGTTACGTAATAATATTGATACCCGAAAGTTGAATAATATTTTTATAATAGTATTTATTTCTGATAACGTATATTTGAAATTCCTTTTCCTTATAGTGTGAATAAGGGTAGTTCCTTATCTCAAGGAATATTTTATAAAGAATAAGTCTGTTTGTGATGGTTATTTCGTATTCAGAGTAGGGTGTGAATGTTATAGACTTATATTATCTACATATATTATTTAGATAGTGGCTTCATAGCCTTAGTGTGATAAATGTACTCCACAAATACTCTGAGTACAAAATTGTCAAAGGAATTCCTTCGGGTCCTATATAATAGATACGTGATTTCAAACTGTCGCAGTGCCTACAAACTGTGATTATTAAATTTTAGAAACCTTGATAATTGTGTGTCAGTTACTTGTCCAAATTATTGCCTTCATATTTTTTTGTCTTATCTCTACTGACTCCCCACTTTCATTCTTGATGCTTTTTATCCTAGTAATTTTTAATTGATGTAATAAATAAAAATACTTGAATAATTTGTATTTTTTCTCTTTTCAACGTACCACTAAAGACTCAAAACAAAAAGTGAAAGATTCGAAATTTTCAGAATAAACAATAATCATATTATTCTGCCCTCTCTCTTGCTCTAGTGTATATTTTAAAAGTATTTAACTAACAACTTACACAATAACAAATAGTTCTCATGAAGAATGTGACATGTCACGTACAAATCCACCTGCTAGACATACATTCACAAACATTATGAAGTGCTCTACATGTTCTATAGCTGTCACGTATCTTCATCCAGAATCTTGAAATAGGTCTACACTTATGTAAAGAAATAGTAAGAAAAGTGGAACATAGAAGTAGAACCGAATTGTAACATAGTGTAAGTTTATGTGTCACTATTAGGAGGTAACGATCAACCTTAGCCTAAGCTTAAAGCTTTGAAAGGAGTTATATAATTCAAGAAGATTAGGACACATTTTTTTACTGCCGCCATTAAAACTTGGTATGTTTTTTTCTTTGTTACTAAACTCACAGTATAAAGTAAAAATAATGCGACGAACAACTTAAACCTCAGACACGACTTGAATCTGCTTAATGTGTGTATACAACAATAATTTTTCACTAAGAGTTGTTTCTAGAATATCAGCAATTGAGAAGATTTCCTCTATTTCTCCACATTCCATGATTGTGTCTGTTAGTAGAAACATGAATCATTCAAGATCCTTCAATGAGAGCACGAAGAAAAGTGAAGGGCATTATGCCAGGATAGCGACAGCTTAGCAACGGAACTCGATGAGGTATTGCCAGATTTAGGTTAGATATTATGTAATAATCTGATTCTCCTTTTATGTCACTTATTTTTATACGACGGTTGACATTCTATTGTGTACAATGACGTAATAGTTTAGGATGTCTTAACAATTCACTTTCTTTTGCTCGACGTGATATGTTTACTACTTTGTAATATGTAAGTGTGTACTAAATATGAATTGTATTAATTTATTAATTGAATGCGTTTATAACGGAGCAGGTTTGGAATGGTGACTTCTCGGCTATGAGACGGCAGACGGCAAAATGAGTCCGTCAGTGTTTAATTTTTATTTGCCTTTTTTGCTCAATATTAAGCAAACAAGCAATTAAAATTTTTATATTTCTTTTTCGTAAGACGACTTAAGCAATTTAAGAGGAGTGCAATTTACATCATCAGCACAATTTCCACATAAACAAGGATATTCCTTTAGCTTCTTTTCATTGAGCGATAAAATAGTCCTTATGTTTGCACCATAAGGAAGTTTTTATGAAACAGACATAAAAAAGAGCTTTGTTAACCTTTTTAATACTGATCGTATATTCCTTTGATATCCGTCTTTTGTTGATCATTCCTTTGTTTGGGACTAAACAAGAATGAATGGGCATTTCTGGGGGCCTACTGCCTCGACTCGGTGTGGAAGCAAGACACCGATCTACACCTTGGCCCCGATTCTGCTATTTACAACGGCCGATGAGTGAATGGCAGTTGGATTAAATTTGAAACTATTCTCACGCTCTTAAGCATTTGACGACACAATAATTGGAAATTTGTTATATTGACCATGATTGTTCCGGTCCGTACTTAATAGTGCCAATTTAATTTATTTGCCATTGTAAATAGCAGAATCGGAGTGCTGGTCGTTCGTTGTCACGATTCCACAATCGCTACCTTACGCGGTGATGGTTCACTGAATAATTTTGTAGAAGTTACACGTGTTTTATATTAATTTTGGTGCCCAGACTTCTTAAAGGAGATTCTAGGTAATAATGACAAACAGCTCAGAGGCATATTTAGATGAATATTATGTATTTGAAAAATCGAATTGGTTTGGTAGTTAGATTTCAATTTCAAAGGAATATCCGATACATTACTATTAATCGCGTGTAACTAAAATAATCTGTAACTATAACTAACCAACTATTGTAACTACTTTTACCGAGTATATATTAACCATAAGTGACGTTATTAGTAACCACATGCATTCGTCTCTATCTTCATAAAAACGACACTAAGAAATTTAATCCTCGTGTCGCGGAGGGTTACATAAACATTCACAAATGCAAGGCACGTGCACAAAGACACCCAGACTCAGGACAAGAGACTCAAGTTTCACTATCATTGATGCGTTTATCTTCGTATTTTTAACTGATTTAATAATAGTGTTACGAAAACTATTGGATACTAAAACCCAATTAAACGGCTAAGACAATACTTTATAAGATACACAGCATTACTTGTTTTTAATTAAACTGTTTAAAAACAAATGGGAATCGGTAATAGTTTTTCAACTAACGGTTACTATTGAGATCCTTATTTATAGTAATTGGATATCCACAAGAAACTGCTGGGAACTGTTAAGTTGGGAATAAATCGTCCCCAAAACGATGAAAACGAACGAATTCCTTTGATTACTACACTTCTTTTGTGACTAGTTGTTTATGTGTTTTAAGGTAAATTTGGACTTAGCGAAGCTGAGGGAAAATACACTGATATATAGACTGGATACACCTAACAGAAGTTCTTATAATTTCAAAGTATTTAATTTTATTTTAATTCGTATCCATGTAAAACACAAATAATAAAAAAACAGTTTTTGTATTATTCATTCTGACTGAATTAAAATAACGGCTCAATTATATCCTAATTAATAACCATCATACGATGTATCGAATTCAGCCACAAATTCATCTAAGTACTCATAGCTAAATCTAACTTAAAACAATTGCAACATTGTCAGCGAACTGAAAACAAACCGCAAAAATATTACAATCACTTCTTGTTTCCAACTGGCTCTTATGGGGACCATGCATGTATGTATACGTGAACATTCCAGTATGGGGAGCATTGTCACGATCGCACTGTCCTTGCCGATACGACTCCCAGACATCGACAGAACAATCAAATAAAACAACAAAACTGGATTACAAACATTTTATTCAATAATATCAAAGCATATCTCAATCATCATCAGATGACATTTCATTAGAACCACAATTCGCGTCCTTAATCTGTGAAGCCAACAATTTCATTTTCTTCTTATTAATTGAACCAGTACCTGATGCTTTTAAATAGCTTGGATGAGACGGAGTTATAAAAGCTATAGTGTCTACAGATTGGTTATCCTTCCTCGATCTAGCATTCACCGCATATTTGAAAACTAAATTGTCTATCTCGTTCATAACCATCAGTCTGTCTGCATCCTGCATTTTCTTCAGTTTCTCTGCTAGCAGTTGACCATAAAGGTCGTATTCGTTCCCTTCGCTGGGTTCGAGTGGAGCTGGTTTTTCTCTTTGGAATGGTATGTCACTTATTCGATTCTTGGCAATGAAGTGGGACTCTTGCGAATTTCTCCGTTTTCTACTGGAATCTTGGGAGTATTCTGATTGCTGTGAAGTCTCTGATTCTGCTTGTTGATTCATGATGTCGTAATCTCTTGATAGCCATCGTTCTCGTTTACGCCTCTTTGTAGTCGGTTCCTGTAAAAAATAATGCTTTCGAGTAACAGGTAGTGAAACAATAGAACAACTTACTAAATACTTCAATAATTTATAATAATTTATTAGTCCTCATGTTTTAGGTACCTGACCTGTTTTTGAAAAAAAAAAATATAAAAGTTACAATTTACATTCAGATTGCACATACTAATTATAGTAATTACGAAGCGGAACCATAGGTGACAAATAAAGTACGTAAAGACTATTGAAGTTACAATGTACAGCAATACACACGTTCAAAACATAATAAGTGAATACTAACTGCATACTAATAATTAATCATTAAACATGTATTAATATAAACGTTGGATCTTACCAGTAATTGTATGTCCATTTCGTACATCGAGCCCAAAAAACTGTGCAACGCGTCAAACGCAAACCATGTAGGTTTATACACGTCTTCAAAATTTGACGATGATTCTTTAATTTTCCTCAGGTAATCTCTATAAGCTGTCATCAAACAATTTCTCTTTCGTTTTAGCTCCTCAACTGAGTATTCGACAGAGAATTGTGCTTGTATGCGCTCCCACGCATCAATAGTCTCTTGACGATTATTATTTGATGCTCTATTGCGATCCCATATAGCAGGCTCTTCCTTCAACAACTCTATAAACTTCAACACTTTGTCGTTACTCCAATCCATGACTTTTTGTCACGCGCAAAGCAACACGTCCGTACTTCAACGCTGCTTTCGTAAAACTAAACAAGATGGCGAGAAATGTGAGGTCAACGGCCCGCGTGCGTCGTTTTGTGCGACAAAACCGACCGGCTCGGCAAACATGCGGGCAGCAGACATTACCCAAATATTTGTAAAAGACAGAAATGCTTAGAAGCGGTGTATTTGCAAAGGTCGGAATAAATGTTTATTCTTTGTTCAAATATTCCGTTCTGTTTGTGGAATGCTTGTCGCTGTGAGGTCGATACATGAATCACGCGTGAGACAGTGACGCATGCACACGTTAGACGGAGAGCGAGCGATTGTTATTGATAGCCGTCTGGCGTTCGGAAACGGGGAATGTCTTTGTTTTTTTGACAACAGTGCATTTAATACCGCTGCGCGCTGCTTCAAACTTTAACCTTGTAATGTTTGCAAACAGATTTGCAAAGTCCTTGAGTGTTATTTGTACGGAAATAATTGATTAAGATTGTTTAACACAGCAAATTAATGTTGACGCATTGTTGTTTACGTTAATAGTTTTTATCAGAACATTACGAAACAGATGTGCACATTTTGAACATGTGACACAAAAAGTTAATCTCCTGCAGTATTTAGTAACAAAACATGTGGTTTTGGTCGTAATTTTTATTTTACTTTTTGCTTGTATAGTATACCCATATTACTCTTACTTTTTTTACTCCGTACTTACGATTCGTTGAAGATTAGGCTGTCACTATAAGAATCATTCAATAAAAATACGGATGGTCGAGTGGTAAAGGTCACCACGCCCAACCCATCATGCGCGACGTGTCGCAGCTTCGATCCCGGACTAGCCAATTTGTGTGATTCTGTGTGAATGCTTGCCCTAAGTATAGGTGTTTTTATGCACGTGACTTGAATGTTAGTGTAACCCCTCGCGATATAAGGATTAAATTCCTAAGTGTGGGAAGAGTTGCTAAAAAGTTGACTTTAGAATTGTTTTTACCACTATATACTCGTAGTTATGATTAAATGGGTAGAGTATTATAAAGCTTTCGGTGAGTTTGTGTACTTTGCTCAGAATCACGTAGAGATATATGGCATGCGATGAAAGGATCAGTGTCTTGAATGTTTTTCGTCTTAAATATATGAGGCCTGCAATCTAAGATACAGGCCTAAAAGTGTCGCTTTATATGATGCCGATTTGTTATATTATATTATCTTTAAAATAAACGACGAGCGATTTATTCACAAAATCACGTTGGTTAAATGTGGATGAGGCTCTATTTTTCATTGTTGAGTCTTTGTTCGGAATAGTGTCTAATGCTTTTATATATTAAGGTCGGTATTTACAAATTTTATCGGTTTCATTATGATAGAATACTATTTATATATTTTAAATGAGTACCAGTTTTAGAATTATTTAGTAATTGAAAAGTTAATAGGTCATAACGAGCATCTTGTAGAATATGACATCATTCTTCTGACATTGAATTAACCATTTTAGAACAAATCTACCTACACAGCAAGCATGTGTTCGCCTTCTATTATTGCACCCTTAAACTAAGAAACTGCGTAGACATCCTATTACTTTAAACATGTCAGTCATACCAAAACTAAACTAAACATACTAACACCTTCATTACCAATACCATTTATTTTTCTTTTTATGTTAATCATCACCATTTATAGCATCGCCTTCTGGTAAAAACCAAAAATAATTAATATAATTTATATTTTTAAAACAATGTTTACGTACATAAACAATCATTGAGATATTTTTGAGGCAGTCAACATTTTTTTTCTTAAATCTAACCCTATTAACTGCCCAATTGCTGTCCCTCAATCAATTAACGAACTTTACTTTCGCCGAGTCATAAAATCGAGTCTAGAACAACGCTTAACTTTTCTCGTTAACTTTGAAATTCTAATAACTTAACTAGTGGGAATCTGGTCCCGGACAACTTGTTAAATACTGCTTACGTTTACTAGAAATTTTGCTTCGAAACTGCCGAGGGAACTTGACCTTTGCCAGTTGGCAAAATACATTTTTAGAAGCGTTGGCGCTGTTTGGAACGCTCAAATGTATACCAACGAATTTGTTCTATCATTGTAATAAAACACGTGACTAATGTAAACAGACACGCTTTTTATTAAGTCAAAATAAAAATTACCTTGTACCATACCACAGATCACTTTATTTGATTTGAGCTATGATGACTTGTATGTAAAAAAAACAAGACAACAAGTACAATTTGTAAAGCAAAACATTCAGGAAAATCTTTAAAAATATCTTTGAACAAATCTTAGACTCCATTGATTAAATTCGACATTGGAAAGTTAGGTTGTTTCCCTGCAAACAATGAAAACATCCACGTTATCTCGACTTCCTTTATTCGGATCCCTCAATGAAACCAGTTACCGAGACTTCTTTTCATCATGATCAGACAGCCATATTTTTGAATAACAATAGACGAAGCTAATATTAAGTGATAGGTTTCCAATAAGGCTTAAAAAAGGTTGTTTTGAAAAAGGTTCGGTTTGGGGTGAACAATAAAGATTAAAGTAACATTATTTTGAAAGGATTCTCTCGTGAATTGAGATTTGTATCAGACTTAGCTGCTGTAGTATAGAAAGATGTCTCATTTCTACAACTGTTTTCGATATATTTTATAATGATTACAACGAAACACGATTTTCGTACCAAGTAATTTAATCCTCGTGTCGCGTTGGGTTTCACAAACATTCAAGTCACATGTACAAGGAAATCCAGACTCAGGACAAGCTTAGCTATGCACTTAGAGCACACGTGAGGATCGAACCTGAGAACGTCGTGCACAGAGGGTTTGAAGAGGTGATCTCAACTACTAAGCCAAATATCTTATACTTATATATATATATATATATATTATACTTGCTGCGAAAGTCTTTAAGTGTTTAAAACCCTAAAAGGCCAAACATTAAAGTTTAATCATAATTTTTGTTGAGTCTTCAATTGCTTTCATTACTGAAAAGGCGAAAAGCTTAAAAATCTGTTCGCTACAGAATTCTGAAAATAAATTATTGCCTAGTTAAACAAGTATTTTATCATGGCAATAATTTTTCAATTAATACTATTTCCAAGAAAAACTATTCTGGAGGATTTTTCTTGCTATCCATTTTGCTCTATAGCGAAGCCCCTCAAGATTATATTATTATATCAAGATTATAGATCCACTAACCTAACAGTTCCCCATGCTTACAGTTTCACCCGTTTATAATGTTTAAAAGGATTAAGTCAGCACAAAAATAACTGCTATCACTCAAAAGTAGATGGTATGTAACAAATAAATAAGAATTAGTATTGACCATCATCAGTAGATACTCATCTCTCAGACTCACATCAACTTCTTTCGTCGTAGGACGAAATGGAGCTCTACGCTGTGTTATTGCCGACTTTCCACACCTAAATTTTGGTTCAAGACGTGGTAGGCCCACAGGCAATCTAATCTTGTAAACTTGAAACATATTATCTGAAACAATCCGTCGTGACATTGAAGTAGTATTTGTTGTTGTACTCATTATTGTTAACATAATGACGAGAAAATTTGTTATCTAGCTTATTTTCAGAATGACGTGAATATTTTTGCGATTCGCTTTTGGGTTTTCATGGATGGTAGGATTTTCGTATAATACCACTTACCTACTGTTCCGTATACAAACGATGAAATCGGGACTAATACTCTGCTATCTGTATGTCTGACCGTAGTAGTATGCCACCAGGTGGAGGTTATTACGGTCATGACTTTGATTGGTGATCTACTTTTTTCGCTTTTTTCCTAACTATACTCTCATCTCACTCACTCTAAGTCTCAATGTCACTTGACCACGGTTTTTTTTTTTCGATATATTTAAAACAAAACTGCAAGAAATACAAATGTTTCTTCAAGCAAAAAAGTACGAGTTTATTGGATTTCCTAAGCGAAGTATATGACAACTGATTTGTGTTAAGTAAACCTTAAAATATTCATGACATAGTGGTTCCAAGACATAGTTTGCTGCTTAACTTCACTTAGTCTTTTGTTATCATTGTTTTGATCATGAGGAACAATAAGTTTATTTCCGGCATATTTAGCTGAAACTTCCACTTTATTAGCCTTGCTTGGGAATTTGCTTTGAATTGTCTTCTTGTTCGGAACTTCTATTTGGGTGTATGAGAGTTATTCGTAGTTAGCGGCAAGGTTAAGAGGTCGATGGCATTTGCTGTTGTTAAGTCACTATTATGTCGACTGTAAGGACAGTTGAGTGGGCTGCCACGCTTGTAGCTTCTCTGCACGAACAGGCGCGGATTCAATCCTCGCGTTGATTAAGAACTTTTGCGAAATTCCAGACGCGATATAAAGATTTTGTTTAAAATAAGAGATTTCAAACATAATATAATAAAATAATCATGAATTAACCTCACGACTGCTTCGTTAATATTATATTATTTAGCTATCAGATAAAGCAGTTTTAGTATCTGTTTCACATAATTATCTGTCGCAACAAAGAATTTAACACGTGTCAATTTTGTAACAGTAATCTGCTAAAAAGTTCGAATCTATAAAACTGTAATAAAAACCAGTCAAGTGCGAGTCGGACTATGGAACCAGAGAGTTACTCATAGGCTAATGATAAATAAGTTGGTTGGGCGACAAATAAGTTTGTGGGTTTGGGTCATTTTTTTTTTTATCGAAACCGTCCTTATTTAACCTCGTTCTTTATTTTTCACAAATAAACACAGTACAAATTCATCATATATGAATATTTGGACTGTTTAGCTATCACAATTTATTAGATAACGGACTTACGGACATCGGAGCCTCATCGGCTTCCATTCTTACGAAACCCTAAAAAGTAAACACAAAAACTTCAAATTGACCTATAAAATAGGACGTGGCTTGAACAATAAACAGTACTGAAACTGTTTGTATGGTTGTTAGGATTATCCTTTTATAGGTCTTGTTTGAATGCCTATTCAAAAGTAACTTAAGAGTATTTTCTCCAAGTGGGTTGATAGGCAAACTTCAAAAGCGATTTGCACGTCAAGGATGGTTCTTGGTGAGTTTGAAACCTTATCTGGGTGTTGTATAAAATGGTTGTTTGTTGAAATCAGATGTTATGTATCTGACATGTATGGAACATAATTTTTGAGATTCACGCCATTAGTAAGTTGAAGAGTTTTGATTAATTTGCTGATTCTGGTAGACTGAAAACTTTTATCTATACTTTTTTTGACTCCTTCATTATCCATTTTTAGTTTATTTCTTTCTTCCTAAGTTTGCTCTTGAAAATAATAATAAAGATATACTTTCTACAAAAATGATTCGCTTGAACCAAATTTAATCGTATTCGGTAGAAATCTGATCAGAAACTCTACCACAATCTAAAGCTGTACTAACCGCTGTGGAAGGGAAACTCTCCTTCACGAAGAAGCATTCGCCATCCTACGTACATACGTTACGTTACAAAGACTTAATGTAAAAGTAATTACCATACCGAGTAAAATTAACTTCCTTTCACGACTTGACTTGCACATTTCAATAATTTCCCTAATTAGAGGGATGTGAGTATTGCGGAGTTAGAACGACATGTTCGATTCAATTTAAAAATAAAGTAAAATCGTTTGTGGGAGAAAATTGCTAATTTAGTTAAATCGTGGACTTTGAAACATAATTCTATTGCCAGTTGTCAGTTAATTCATTGCGAATATTTCTCTTTGTATCAAAAATACAAGAGAAAACAAATTATATTATATCGTGTAATAATAAAACCTTGAAGTCAATGTCCTGAGCAAGAACAAACATGTACGTTGTTAATTTAATAAAATAGTTTAGAACTAGAAAAACCTACCAATCTCTCTTATAGTTAGCTGTTACCAGCGGGCCCGCCTGCTACAACTTGAAAATCGACCCACGGGGACATAAAATCGGGATAAAAACTATTTTACTTTTCAATCCTGGTTAAAAACTATCTGTGGGCCAAGTTTCATATAAAACCGTTCAGTGGTTTTTGAGTGAAAGAGGAATGCTTTTTAACCGTATTTAGGTCCGTCGTAGGTCCCTAAGTGTCATTGAACTCCCGTTTCTCCTTTTAAATATAAAGTTTTCTTTGTTATATCAGCCCTTGTTTTTATAGTACAATACTTAAACTTACAACGGTTTTAGATGTTTTTAAATAACTTTGTTTGAAGCCTCTCACGAGGTATGTTTTTAATTTTGTATTTCCTTTGTTTCAGCTAGTCACAATTATTAAAAATACAATATTCAAAATTGTGAATGGATAATGAATACTAATTTTACTCGTTAGAAGAAACAATGCAAATATGTAAAGGTCAGACAAGAAGGTAGCATTTCTTATCGCCCACTGGTATCCGGCCAAATATATGATTGTGATTTTGGCATATATTACCAAATATATGCCAAAATCACAAGGCAGTACAGCTCCTTGTGATTTTGGCATAGTAACAAAAAAAAATCGATTAAAATGTTTAAATAATATTAAATCATTAACATCCCGCTTTTGTGCGCAGTCCTCTCCTCTTGTAGAGAAGTCTACAGAATTGATTACCACGCTAGTTGCCTGCGGCGTGACGATAGATTTTCGTACGGTGTTTTCCATCACCGTTTTATCAGTGCTGTCTTAGAGAGTACATAAACTTGAAAAAGTCACTTTGGTATTTTGTCTGCGATGGGATATAACTGGAAGACATTCAAGATACAAAACTACTACTAAATAGAAAGGGGATTCGTACAAGGCTTTAAACATGTCCCCATTACTACGAACAAAAACAAACAACAAAATTTATATTGGCGCCCAACATGTGACTCTTGTAACTTTACGTATCTTGGTCAAAAAGGTCCGGTAGCATCTGTTGATGGTGACATTCTGATCACGTTGATGTTTTATTACTTTTAACAATGCAATAGGCTAGTAGCTAAGTGATAAGAGTTTGTTTGAAGGCTTTAATCGAATCCCCTCGAGGGAAGAATTACGGGGGTACCTAATACGCTGTAGTATTTTTTGGTGTGGAAAAGGAGAAAATTGATATGAAATGTCTTTTTTCCGTTATTTGTAATCTCTTTACGTATTTTTTGATAGAATCACACTCCCTTTTGCCCTCACTTTTCCTGTTCACTCTAAAAATGTCCACCTGCCATAAGATCAAATTATATGTGTAGGTATTACATTCCTATTTCAGTAACTTCGCAGAAACTAAGCTGAGGCAAAAACATTTTAACGGAAAATTTTCCTAATTATGGGACTGAGGAAAATAAGAGTATTATTCTGGGTTCCATAATTGCTAGGTTTAATTTATTTTGATACAACCGTCAACATTTCAGTCACGTGCGGAATGCTTTTGGGGAAAATGGACGTGTTTTGGTGGCCCCTGACCGGAACTACGTAAGTCTGTCGTAAACGCTAAATTATTGATGAGCTTAGTATTTTTCACCTTCCACACTTTATTTCCGACAATGTGGGTAGAATGGCAATGGATTTTGTGATTTAGATTTCTTATTTTTTTTGCTATGAATTCGAAGGCCGCTGTTTTTCAAAACTACTCATGCTGTATTGTCTTTGTCGTTAAAGTAGGTACCTGACGGAACTATTTGATGTTATGTTAATAAAGAACTATAGGCAAATTTGATCTCCTTCAAAAAACGTCAAACGTCAACGTCACAAACGTCAAAGGGATACCTTTATAAAACCATCAAGCTATAAATAAATTGAAATTTATTATCTACTAACAAATTTGTTTACAAAACAAACCTTACCACCACAAACCATTATCACATCACATCAAATACACTCGCAGATCATAAAACAACATTCCAATTACTCTAAGAGCAGTATACAGCATTGCTACATCTTTATCGGATGAAACTACATATTTATTAGTATAAAACAAAGGCCCGTTAGATTTTATGACGGCATCGCCCTCAGAATCCTGGCTTCCACCCAAGTGTGCCCTAAATATTTTATATCCGAACGCATAGGATGTTTCCCTATTGCATGAACTTGCTACAGAGTCAGGGTGTGACAGATAGCACTGACTGCACGAGGCATCATCGGCCTAGCCTTTTCTCAACTATGTTGGTGTCGGAGTCTTACCGGATTCAGCTAAGTACCAGTGTTATACAAGGAGTGACTGCCTATCTGATCTCCTCAACTGTTACCTGGGCAACACAATACCCCTTGGTTAGACTGGTTGTCAGACTTTGAAGCTTCTGACTACCTGTAACGACTGTCAAAGATGTATGAATAACAGCCGGGACCCACAATTTAACATGACTTCCGAAACACGGAGAAACTCGTAAGACAAAGATGGTCACCCATCTACGGACCAACCGCGTCAAGCGTAGCTTAAAGAATGAACTTTGTCAGTTGGACTTATGATAAGCCTGTAAAGATACCAGTTCAGATCCTCCGGAAACAACAGCTCGTAAAACACCGAATGGTACAAATTATTTCGGTTTACTACGCAGTAAACTTCCGCAGATACTGCAACTTACGATTTGTTTACATAACATAAGTAGTTGTGAAAACTGAGGATTTTCTGACGTTGGTTCTTGGAAATATTCTGATAAAATCGGTTCTGCCATTTCAAGTGTTCGTCTTTGTATTCGCTTTTCGCTTTGTTGGTAGGATTTTTTTTTATAGTTTCTTAAGGATGTCTTTGGCAGTATATCGATGTGCAAAACTCCACAAATTCTTTATTTAATGATGTAACGGTTTACTCACGCGTATTTATCGGGGGAGCCCGACTATTTTCGGATCCAACCGGAGTCCTTAATCATGAGCTGACGAGTTGGGATCGCGAGTCGAACTGACTCGCGATCCCGCCGCGTCAGTGTCTTCTTCAAAAATTTAAACGGGGCAAAAATATATTTCTGTTTAATTCACATATTTGCTAGAATTCCACATCTCCCATTCATCGGGCACTTAATCCAGCAAAAGTTTACTTTTTTCAGACCAGATTTAGGCACTTTCTCGAGTCTTTAAAAACTGGTACTTTTATAGATAAAATGCAAGTAAACAGAACGTTTATGAAAACATTAAATTAAACCTCTTTTGAACGCTTAATGTTTTCATATTTTACAAAATAAATCTGACTTGTTGTTTCCCGTGCTCAGAGATAAAATATGAATTTAGATAGACGAGAGTTTTTATATTTTTATTCATATTATTCATTAAGGTTTTAATCTGCTAATTATTTTTACCGGTACGTGCTATAAATTGTTTGATAATCTTCTTAATGTCCATACTAAAGTCATCTTAATCTTGTATAGTTTTTTTTCGTATCTTTAGTCGAAACTTGACGAAACTTTAACTATTAGATGCCAGTTTTCATTCTTATCTAAGTCAAAGCAACTACTGAATGTTAGACGAAACCGACGAAACGATTTATTTTCAGTGAAATAGTCTGTTTACTTAGGTGTTTCCTTTTTCTTTTTACACACCTCAACGGGACCAGGTATCCCTAATTTTCAAACAGTTTAATAACCTTCGCCATAATTATGTATCTGACACGTTACTTGAAGTTTGCACGCAAATTGAGAAATTCTCAGGAAAATTTAGTTCCGGAACTGGAATTACCTTTGTGCCTCGGATTTGGAGTTCAATGACTTATTTTATAGTTGTGGACCTTGAAAGTTCTGCGTTCATAACTATCGTGGTTTGAAGATCAATCACTGACACAAGAAATTTCTGATCACTACGAATTTATGTACCTAGTTTAGGAACTACTTGGACTCTGCCGAAAAAATAAATTATTCTTAAAGGGAATTCATCGTATGGGGATATCAGGACTTTTTGATGTGCCAAATGTGGAACAGATTATAAACATTAGGGGGAGGCATAATATGTCTAATAGGGAAACCCCGATAGGCGGAACTGGTTGATTAAAATTTAAGTTAATTATCAGTGGAAATACACAAAATTCGGCTAAAATGGTACAAAAGTTCATTGAAGAAGAGAACAAAACCTTCTTGTATTGATTGGAGACTTACCTCATGTTCGATCCCTAGCTATCCGAATCCAAAGCTAACATTTATTCTAAACGAAGTGTATTACAACCTCTGTTATCGAATCCCAAAGCCATTAATTTCGGAATATATGAATAAACGGAGGTTTGAGGTGTTTCAACTTTGGGCTGTTCGGGCCCAATATTGAGGTCATTTCCCTCTGATTACTTAAGTTTTGACCCTATTTGTTATGAATTTGCTAAAGGTGTATAACCTTCTGGTTATTATCGATTGAATAATTCTGTTGTTTCTTAACTGTACTCTCATTTTTGAGGACCTCGTATATATATTTTTGTAAAGCAAATTGTCGGATATTTGAATTTTTTGTTTCTAAAGTTTTCACTGTTGAAAATGATAATTAGAGATATTAACAAATAGAAAATAAGCCTTGACACTTCGCAATGTTCCTGAATAAAAGTCCCATTATATTTTCACGTCAAAATTTTTTTTGACGTCTTCAAAAATAAACAAATGCACAGTACTGTATATTAACTACGTTCTATTTTACCCTAGTGCCGGAAGTTAGGCATTAGATACTAGTAAAGCTTGAAACATTTCCTAATTCCTGAATTGAATGGAATTAACAAGAGTGGTTAAACTTTTCCTGGCCTAGCCTGTACCATGAACTTTTTATACAAGACCTATTTTGCAGTGGGAGCGAGATGCTGCTATGTCCAGTTTCATTCGCAGTTTCATTCTCCCTTTAACAATGGCAACTGTAATGCATGAAGCTTCCATAGTACAGGTATTGAGGTTTTAGTTCAATCGTTCTCGTAAAAGTTTTCTTGATTTGTGTGATCAGTTTTAGGTAACCACACATTTAATTGAATCAGTGCTAGATTGAATAAGGATCCGTATGTTGTAACAATGTCGATTCACATGGTTTTTTTTAATTAAAGTGATTTGTGATCTTTTGACTAGATCTTTTTGAGCTTTTAAAATATTATTAAGTAAGTTTAGAACAAGATAATTATGATTTTGATAATTGCAAGAATTCCGAGTAAAACTAGTAAAAGAGTTAATTCTAATGTGTTTAAAAATATTAAGATATCCTTAAGAGCAACAGAGAAAAGGAATAAGAGAGTGAAGTTTTCACTCGTGTGTTAACCTCCTTAAAGAAAAATGTGAGCAATGCGCTTAAAAATGAAATTGCTTTGTGATTTACTTTATACGACCTTTTGAACTTTTCAATCAATACTTAATATGAGAAAAGCAATGACGTAGTACATTCGATCATATTTTTAAATGCCTGAAAAACTACGGTTTGTTTTGAGCTTGACGTGCCTGTGTCTGTTTGCGGCATTGGTCACGAGTTTGACTCGTTGGATGAATGGATACAACTTTTAAGTATGGGTATCTTAACCTTAAAGCCTTTCAAATAAATAAATATACTTATATTTTCTCTTTCAGTAATCAGAACTAAAGAATATAGAATAGTACGACGTATCACAATGTTTAACATAGTCAAA
Source organism: Trichoplusia ni (assembly GCF_003590095.1). Classification (NCBI taxonomy): domain Eukaryota; kingdom Metazoa; phylum Arthropoda; class Insecta; order Lepidoptera; family Noctuidae; genus Trichoplusia; species Trichoplusia ni. The sequence goes on from NC_039491.1 coordinate 8,952,545, forward strand.
AAACCTTTGGATTTGACGTCCGTAAATACTTATTATTACACATTGTTTTCTTTGAGTTATAAAAGAGGCATTCAGGGTATTACTCTGTTTATAGGAGAGTCTAATATAACTGAGAAGGTTCTAAAGCATTATATTTGATTTTATATAAAACACTTTTAAAAGATCAGAGGACTAGTAAATTAATTGAGTGACTTAAGTGTTGAATACATTCGCACAAAAAATAGCATCTTTAGAAATCAACGAACTAGATTGAATTATAAGCATTTATGAAATGCTAAAAATAGTCTTTTGTAAATCATTACAAAAGAATTAATTATAATAGTTCTTGCCCTTAAAATATAATTCGGTCTGAAAACACTTCAAAATAACACGTAATAAAAAAACTTTGAGGTCAGTTATTCTACTAGCACTTAATTACGAAACTAACTTTGAGGTTATATGGGTCAAATGCTACACAAGGAATCCGAGAAATTAATTAAGGATGTATGTAAGCCTACCAAAACACGGCTTAATATTAGAACAGAGAAAAGGCGTCGTCTTACCATAGGTTTATTTTGGTAGAAAGAGGTTTGCAACGCCACAGCAAATTAAAATGTGATGCCAATATTTTAATAAAAATCTTACGGTAAAAAAATAATAATTAAATACATATGTAATCTTACATATACAAATTCCCGTTCACGATGTACGTAATTAAACTCCGAAACGGGTCAACTAATTCTCATGTGCATATTGGGTAGGTCTGATAATCGGACAACATCCATTTTTCATCCTCCGTTTTTTATGATAAGGTATAATAGGGAATATTCATTATCACTCATTAGTACATCAACATTGTGAAACAAACTAAAACAATCCTGAAACCGCGATGTAATTCATTAAAAACTTTGATTATAAATTACTATATAGGCACGTGTGTGAAGTCATTTGAAACGTATTTTAGAAGGACTTTAAAGTTATCAGTAAAGTTAATACCCATCCAATTACTAACACTTCGTTTGCTCTAAGGTAAATCGTTTTATTAATAGTGAAAACATCTATCGACACAAGAATAATGTATAATGACGTAGAGTTAATTGCTATTGTTTGCTAAATTCTCACGGAAGTAGTTATAATTCAATGTATCATATGTATTCTAATCTTATAATTATCCTTCAGTCTCCTTAGGTATAAAAAATCACGCGATACAGAAAAAAACACAAATTATGAAATCCTTTTTGATATTATCAATGCGCATTGAGTTAGCTATCTCACGGTGAAATGTGATGAAAAGTGATGAGAACAGTTTTACTGCGAAATCTTACCTCCAGACTCTGGAATCCAGAGTCTACTGTTGTTATGGTTGTGGTAGCGAGACAGCGAAATACAGGGCATATAGTGGCAACTCTTAAAAATCCGCAATAACATTACTTTAAGGCATGCCAGTATGCACCTTGGAAGGCAAAACCGTAAGTAAAAGCCCCCCACGTACACCGTTTTTATTCAAATTCTATAATTCATAAGACGTCGTTAATTATAACAAAATAAACAAACTTTTAATTAAATTTGTATTCAAGAGCGTGAATGAAATCAGAGTAATATACACTTCGATGTTTAATTAATCCAAGTGGATCTCGAATAAATGATTAAAACATAATTCTGAGCCATCTATTGCCCATTTAATGTTTCAATAGAATACCAAAGAGAGACTGAAAGTTTAAGAGAAATATGGGACAAATAGGAGCGGGTTTCGTAAAACTTTGGTAAGATATTTCAGTCAAATCCCTGAAATTTCCGGATTTCTACCATCGAGAAGATTGTGGCGTGTTAAAGTATACTATACTACATTTTCTTAGGTACTTAAAAAGGTGAAAAATCCCATGATAGAGGGCCTACAGCTCATTCGTTTAGACGCATTTTCTGATAAACCTCGATTTTAGATAAAAGGGAGGCCACCAAGTTTGTTTACCACAACTGTTTTGTGAACAAATTGAGTGTAGAGCACAAACCATCACGTCTTGAACTATAATTGTTAAGGTTTTAGAAGCGTTACGCTGCTCTACAACCGCAGGTCCTGCTAAAAAGGTTATATATAAAAAGGTTGAAAATACCAAGACTCTACTTGTTGTCCGTCCGCCATTACGCAATTTTTTTTTCGTTTTTACAAGTGCGAGATTCTGATTTGCGCTCAGCTTAACTTGTAAGTTTTACAAAGTACTTTGTATGTCGTTTACAAACATCTGCTGCAACGCCAGCATCGTATTATTATGGCTTGAACTACCGTGCTTATAGCCGTGTCAGGAACTTTTAGTAGAAAGTTGTGTGTGACTTTAAATCGATACATCTTTGGAAAGTAGTGCAAAATGTCGCAAACAGGGACTTTGCGGTTTTGTTGCCAGAATTGAATTTGGAATGGAATGTTAGTTGCTTGAGTACTTCACGTCTATAGAAGTAATGACCTAATCATTTATTTTCTTCTTCTTTTTAATAGATCTAGACTCAAGACAAGCTTTTATCGATCATACAAATATTTTTCCTATGCGAAGATCGGGGTTCTGACGGAATTAGGGCACAATTACACTGTCAGTATCTCGGTATCTTTTTGGTCTTCACTTTTTGTTTCGTTTTTGTTTTTTTGTCTCTCTATTTCTAGCTAGCTTTGTTTAGGAACGGTTTATAAATATACTGTTATGACGTATTGTTATGACCATTTGTATTTAACAGGACTTACGTAAGCCGTAACCAATGGCAAAGAAAATTTAATAGTCACATGCGAACGCAAAAACATAACAGACTAAAAAGTTTACATAAAAAGTCATTAGGGGAGAATGGTCGATTCAAATTAAACCTTACTGAATAAACATAAGGTTGGTTTTGGTATGTGAAGACTTTGTTATGATTTCAAAGTGGGGGAAAGGAGGCTTTGCGCTAGCGCAGCCAGTGTGACGCGAGCGCCGGCGTGTCGTGCACGAGCAGTTTTAACGGTTTGCGAACTAAATCAAATCGATAAAGAACTGCTTTCGAGTGAAAGTGTCAGGATGTTGTGTAGCACGTGCTGTGTTTGAGTGTCTAATCGATTTAAATAGTGTGATAAGCATAATCGATATACAAGTCAGTGCAGTGATTGAGCACAACTTCGGATGACGCTACGGTAGGTCAAGTGGTTCCGTACAACTATCTTTTTATGTACATTTGCCGAGAGAAAACGTCGTTCGTCAGACTGTCAAGCACCTTTTTTCACGTCGATTATTGAAGGAATGTTGGTTCGCGAAACTGGTCAACTGTACGCCGTGTAATTATAAAGTACCTACTGTTGTTTGTGCATGCTAATTTGATCTCTCTATGAAGGGGATACGGTTGACATTTGTAATTCTTGTCAAATGTTTTGAATTTGTTTTGGTTTTCTCTTTTTATTTCTTTGTACAATTTGAGATGGGACCTATTCAGTTAGGTAGGCTCCTGACTCCAAGCTTGATCAATTCGGTGAAAACTGACGTTGTTCATTATAAGGAAATAGAAATTTTAAATAAACAATACAATAAAGAATTGGTAAATTGTCTCGTCTGTCCATTTAAAGAGAAACGATCGCCATCTCATATTTTCAAAACAATTCATTTAATTAATCATTCGCAGAACAAATGCCAATCATGATTTTTAATTCCAATATTGATTCACTTGTGATGCCAGTAGAAAAAACAAAAACATCACGAAGAATAATTAGGTAAGTAAATAAAAAGTAGAGAAAAATAAACAAAACAAGTTTCAACAGAAACTTTTAAGTATTCAGTAGAATTTTAAAATGAAGTCGACCAGAATTTATATTCAGAAAGCCGACAAAAATAGGAATGTTTTTTAACTAACTTGCTCTTTAAATAAAAATACTAATAAGTCCAAAACAAGCATTGATTATCAGATTGATAAAAACTCAACAACAAACCCAATTATTTTATAAAATTCTTAACAAGCTTTGAGCTTTGTTTAAAAAGTATTTGTAATATCCAAAAAACCTTTCTCTTCTTCCTTTTAAGAATGGAATTTAGGAAGAAAGGAGATCAAATGGAATAGATATGAATTACATAGCAATAGCCTCTCTTAGACAATCCGATGACTGGGCAGCCAAGCTGCAGCAGCCAGTATAACGTGACGTAGTACAGGAGCCTGAGCGTTAAGCAGCTAAGCATAGTAACCAGCTGTTAGCTAGCTGCCAGAGCATGTAGACGAATATATGTGGCTGACGTGTCCTAGCAGCCAGGTACATTTAGGGGTTACAAGAGCACGTAGTATTAATACCCTGAATATATTTCGTATTGTTTCCAAACGATTTTCAAACCAATCTGAGAATATTGCTTGACGACAGAATCTCGACGTCTATTGGCCGATATAACTTGCTGCACAAAGACTTTGGCTGCCGCAACCATGTTGTGCAGTCAGACTGCCTACTGAGCGGAGGTGCTTAATTAAACAAATGATAACGCTTTGGGAAGTATTAATATAATATGTGGAACATAATAATGATCATCATAAACTGCAATCAGCCATCTGATAAAGATCCGAATACTTCAACTTTGTGTAGAAACAGAACCAGATATAAAACCTAGCAAACAAAAACATTTTACCACCATTTTAATTTCAATAGGGTTTTATCGGTTTTCATCCTTTTAATAATAATTCGAAGACCAACATTTGTAAACGTTACAGAAGAGACATGTTCGACAGCATCTATCTGCATGGATGATATCATCATATTTTTAAAACAGGTTTCCGTACAAAGGTCGTAGTGTCAGACGGTAGTAATACAGTATAAACGAAGCCGCCACTCCAGTGATGAATGATTGTGCCGTCTGCTTATCAACGAACATAAAGTTTGATTTAGAGAAAGTCTCTAACGTTTTAGTTGAAAATGTAAATGTATTTACTTAAGAAGCTGATAGTGATTGGGTTAAAACTTTCGAATTTATTACTCGAGTTGTGTATAACCCAGTTGTGGTAATTCTTGAAGAGGCTTTGTTACTATGGGAGCTATTTTTCAGGATATATAAACACCTTATTAAAGCGAGGGATCGGATGAATCTAATGAAACGGTTATGTTCTTTTTAAATCGTACAATTTCTGATACAGTATTAAGAATGTACTATCAAGTAAAACATTTAAGGCTGGAAACAATGTTTTGTGAGTCTGTGGTGGTAGAAAATTGTAGGTTTCTAAAACGTCACGATATCGTGACGAAGCAATGAACTTAGACCGACTGTCTTGATGCTATTATTTTCCTTTTTTCAAATTCATGATGGAAAAGAAAGTACAGTCAGATTGTAAGTTTTTTAAGAGGAATGGGAACTTGCTCCAAGTCTGTTTTCTGAAAGCAGATTTATTTTACAAAGAATTCTTAAGATTACTGTAAAAAATCTGATCAAACATCAAACTACTTATTAAATAAGGTTAATCTTCAAAGAGACTTCTAAGAGTTGCATAATCACTATTTGTTTTAGAGACATCACCAGTTTCTTACTTACATCACACTCCGTAACAGTATTGCAACACTTCATTGTTAAATGTAAATAAGTGTCAAAAACCTTTTGCAACATTACAAACATCCGTCTCAAAAATTAGATTGTTCAAGGTCACCTTGTACGTAAGATCCGTCATTGCGTCGAGTCTTGTGGGTCAATTGATAGTCGATCCGGGATCATCGTTCGACGATGCAGATTTAGTAATTTGCATAATTCTAAATGTTAGTGCTTCTTGTAAGAATGTTACATTAAGTACATTATCGAGTGATCTAGATCCAGCGCCTTTATTACGGGCTGTTTGAAGACTTGATGATGTTAAAGCGAGACGGTTTACTCCACTGTTATAACGGCGTTTCCCTTCCACAAATGTGACTTTTACATAAAGATGAGGTGGTTTACCCTTGGAAGAAATCGCGATACAAGACTTTAAAATTAATTAATTAAAAAGTTTCAAAGAAATACTCTACAGGTTTGGTTTTTGTCCTAAAAACTAGGGTAAAAAAGGCACAAAATTAGCAAATATGTTAGTTAATGTAATAGGCAATAGGATGAAATTAATGTGGCAGGAAAACTAATTACATTGAGAATATGTTATGAGCCGCATCTGGTCAGACTGGATGCCGATACTAATAGGGATGTTTCGGAAACAATAACTTAAGTAGCTTGTACGTTGTTCATATTAATTATTACAAATGCTGCTGGGTCTACTGAGATTTTGTCATCAGCAAATTGGTAGGAATCTCGTAGCTGGAAAGTTGTAAGTTATTGAAAATTTTGGTTGTTTTCAAATCTAATAATATATTTTATCAGGTTTAATGGAAATTTATTAATGTAAAAAGCGGCTCCTTCAAAACTATTAAGGAAATGAAATGAAGAACGTGTCAAAATTTTGAAACCTGTTGCTTAAGTTCTTGTACAAGATGCTCAAATTTAGCCCTGTTTAAATCATCAGGATACTAATTATCTAGTTCCTTTCAATTTTATTCAGACCCCAATACATAACAATTCAAACAAAACACTCCATTGAACCTCAAGCAATATCAGTTGTAAGTACTTGTCTTCCGCGTAATATAATGAAGGTTAAGTCCGGATAGAAGGGATCTTGAGTATTACAACGCAACTTTTGTTGTTTGAAGGTCGTCAAGAATCAAAAGTACTTGAAAACTTTAAAGAATCTATTTAGAGCGGTGTAAAAACTTTTCAGAATAAAATTTTGTTATTTTTCCTAGTAAAATACATACTCAACGCATTAACGACAGCTAAATGCCATGACAAATTATGGACTATAAACTGAACGCGAATGGTACTTTTCTTGAATTTGGATAGCTCTTACTTGATACACTCACTTTTTGTTAATATAAATATATAAATAATGCGGACAACATCACATACATTTTTCTGAATCCAAAGAAAGCTGCTAAAGCACTTGTGTTATGGAATCTAGATACAACGGAGGTACCACAAACACCCAGACCCGAGACAATGTAGAAATGTGAATTTTTACATTGACCCAACCGGGGATTGAACCGGTTATCGCTATCACCCTATGGTTGACTGATAGCAAATGCCTAGAATATTAGAAGTCTGAAAAAACTTCTAAGTAAACAAATAAATAACACAATCTTAAAGCACATAAGAGTAATTAGTATCTTAACTAAGAACACTAATAAACAGGCTGTGACATTATGTCATGCATTGTGTTCGTATTTTTGTATTTTTACGCGTACACGAGCCCGATATTTGTGGTCTGCTTCTGATGAAAAATCATAAATATTAGCACCAATATTTGCCCAACTTGTACTCTGGCGTTATAGTTAGCACCAACTCAAATATTTGCGTTTAATTATTTTGTATTTACCTGCACTGTACCGCTAAAATGTGGGCTCAAAGTGTATGCACAGGAACCAATTAACATTTTTGAGAATCGAGAATTCATTCCCTTGCGGTGTTGATATTTTGCATCAAAACTAATTTTGTTATTGTTTTGTTTCAGAGTAAATTAAACTTCTATTAGCATATTTTTAATAGCGAGTAATATTTAGTCGTGTGTTTCGATGTACATATAAGCATAAAACAATTTGGAATAAGAACTAAGGACGCAATAAAAAAAATGAAATTCGCGTTTTAAACATGAACCTTAAAATCTCTTCCATTTTTTTTATCATCTTATCACTATTGAAACTACAGCAATATTATCATCCACGATTATAATAATCCGCCTACAACAACATACATTAAAGGCAAGCAACAGGTACCAAATGTAATCGTGCTACCTGGGTACGTAACGGAAGGTGAACAAGATTCCAAAGTCGTTGTCGATACGACATTCCTAACGCCGATCATCGAATGCTTTGGATGTGATTAAAAACCAGTCAAGCGTGAGTCAGACTTGCAAAGAAGAGTCTCGTATATAAACATACTAGCTGTAGCCCGTGAGTCCGCCCGCTACAAATCGTAAATGATCCCACGGGAACCATAAAATCGGGATGAAACTATTCTATGTGTTAGTCGAGGTTATAAACTATCTTTGTACCAAATTTCATCTAAATCCGTTCAGTGGTTTTTGCGTAAAAGAGGAACAAACATCCATACATACAAATTTCACAGGAGAATTTCAAAGAGGAATACTTTAGGCAGAGATTGCCATGCTTCGTCAGGCAGGTTCCGAACAATCTCAAATTCTATGGTAAAACTATATACCTATTGAGTTTTCCGTAATTTTTAATATTAAAGTTTAATCACACTAGTTGGCCATTATTAACAGTAATAAGATTTACATCTTAACACTCTTTTACTTTTTACGGAACACCAAAAATCAGGTTTTATCGACAAAATATAATGGTTTTGTGTTAAGAGATAGATTTATGATGGATGGAAACGACTAGACTGAAGATCGATGAGGTAATCGATAGAACATGGAACTTGAATAGTGAGTTGATGGATAGAAATATTTTAGTTCTTGAGAAACGTAAAAACTGGTATTTTAAACTTAAACTGTCAAAAAAACTAAATCTATTAAGGCTTCCTACAGGTTTTTACTGATACATAAATTACTAAAGTTCTGTTAGCTTGTCATAACACATGTTTTATTTTCCGTTTTAAAATAAAATTAACATGATGGATGCCAGCTAGAGTCACGCAGAGCACTGGAGCAGAAACTCTGGCTGCTGCAGTTAAACTTGGGTGTTTTTATCAGATGAGAGACCAACATATACGAACGGAGGAATGAAAATCATGTGATAAGGAATGCGTTGAGCATGGATGTGGATGGATATAGAGGAAGAGGACGACCAAAGAAACGATGGATGGATTGTGTGAAAGACGACATGGCTGAAAAGAGTGTTTCTTGTGAAATAACGATAGAAAGGAATGGAAGAAGAAGACAGGTAGCGCAGACTCCAAACAAGAATAATTGGGATAATGGCAGGGGAATGATGACTGACATATCCGAACGCTGGGTGGACTTCTTCAAAGTCATCTCCCTCCCTGCCCTTTTCCCTGTCAAAGTCATCAAACATGGCTTGAGGGCTGGTAGCATTGCCACGTTGAATGGCAATGATAGTATAAAGAAAACATTTCCGTTTATCCGTACTTATTATTTACATAAACTTTCGTGACATAATTTGAAATTATGACATACTTGTTAGTTATTAAGGTCCAGTTTAGTAAGAGCCGTGAATGTTTAATTTTATTCTTGAAAACCTGTTTTCCCTAGTACTTCGAATATTTGTAAAGCTTTTCACCTACCTATTAATTAATTACTACGTATTTGTCCAAAACAAATGTTTGTTCAAATGTATTACTAAATTTGTATTTATTGGAAAATAAATCATGTATGTATGTTCACTTCGAAGAACCGTGGAATGGTTTTGATTTCTGATTGAAGTATGTTACAAAATTGGGAAAATTACCGAGACTGAAAATATATAAGAAAATTAAAAACATAACATCTTATGATTTTACACAAATTGGTACAATCTCCCCTTGTTCGATACAAAAAAAAATGTTTTTAATGTTTAAACGCTTATTTTACCGTCTGTATCTCATGAAGCGTGATTTCTAAACATTGAATATTTACGCAGATGACGCGTTTCTGTTGCTGCTAAAAAGAAATATGAAAAAAAAATCTTAAAAGAAATGGTTAGTTCACAAAAATTCAAGTCACATGCACAAATACTCCAAATCCAGTAGCAAAATTTTGTTTTAGCTTCATATTATGTCGTGAGTTTGGATCGACCTTGACTGGTTTTTGTAGATTTTAGTGTAGTAGGTATCATAGTTTACTTGATCAGAAATCAGTATCTTATTCGGTACTTTAGGTAGCCTAAAGCAATTAGTTTTAGGCTACCTAAAGTCCCAAATATCCTGTGTTCATAATATCCTTTGTTTATTAGCGGTATTAATCACTCTATTAATTAAGTAAAGTGGGTAACTTTAATTTGCAATTAGTGGCTTAAATATAAACCGAGATAGCTACTGAAACTTTATATATACTAGAATATATTTAAGATAACGCTGAAATTGTATAATGTATATATCTGGGAGGAGACTAAACTGAAACTGCACACCATCACAGGTTAAGCTACACTTGATGCAGTTGGTCCCTGGATTGGTTCCCCCGTGTTCTGGAAGACACTTTACATTTTGGGTCCCGGCCGTTATTTAAACAAATTTGGGAGTCTGACAATCGACGACCTCCGTGGTCGAGTGGCGCACGCACCAGTTTCAAGGTGTCGGTAGCTCTGAGGTCCCGGGTTCGATCCCCGGTCGAGTCAATGTAAAAATTTACATTTCTACATTGTCTCGGGTCTGGGTGTTTGTGCCTTTGTGGTACCTTCGTTGTATCTGAATTCCATAACACAAGTGCTTTAGCAACTTACTTTGGGTTCAGAACAATGTATGTGATGTTGTCCGCATTTATTATTATTTATTATAATCAGAGTCTGACTAAGGGATATCATGTTGCCCAGGTAACTGGGTTGAGGAGGTCCGATATTCAATTGCTCCATGTAAAACACAGGATATTTAGCTGCATCCGGTTAGACTGGAAGCCGACCCCAACATAGATCAGACAAGGCTAGAATAATGATGATACAAGCTGATCAGGTTGATTTACAAGTTAATTAAAAATAACTACCAAAAATCCAACCTTTTAGTTGAAATTCAGTGACATATACGCTTATAAAAAATATTACGCTTCGAAAATGGCCAAAAAAATCATTTTGTAACCACAAAGGTCGACTAGCAACTGATTTATACCTGTTTGGTCTGATATATTTAACATATTATGTGTATATTATTTAAGAGTTTATAATAAAATGAAAATAAAACCTAATATAATAATTAGGACATTATTATTTCATAAACAGATGTCTAGACTTGCTCTTTGATATATTTAAACTTGTTTTATTTGATTATGACAGGGCGTAAAAAATTTAGCTATATTATTGCTAAAGAAAAAGTACAATTATGTACAAAAGTGTTTTTGTGGATGACGATTAATTTAGTTTAGATGAAAAAGCACTGTAAGCAGAATGCCTATTGATATAGTCATTGGACTTACGAATCAAAAGTTGTAAGTTTAACGACCAAAGCGCACCTATATCTCTTCGCATTCAAGTATTTATAACAAAGTACTTGCCTCTGCTTAAAATCTTATTAAAAGAAAGACATGGTCGTTAGGAAACCAGTACTTTTGAAGTTTTCGAGGGAAAAATTTATTTTTGATAAAATGTCAAATGCCACATGGTAATTCAACATGAGAGAAAGAAAAATAGCGCAGGGATTCGCACATATACACCATACCATACACCTTAAAACTTGGAAACATTTAATCATTTACGTTTGCTTACAAAGATTTTGACTTCACAACCAAATTTCAATTATCTATTATCTACCTTTAACCACAATCTAAAGTATATGCAATAACATAACAGCTAATCTTGATCCAATTTCCTATATACCGCTACGGCTAAAGCGTTAAAAAACGCGATGAAACGCTTCAAGAGATCTCTTACCATCACAAATACATTGAGGTCATTGAATCTTAACTCATGGAACACGAGAAATTAATTAATATCTCTCTTAGAACATTGACTTCTGCTCAATATTGTACTGTTGACCACACGTAAGAAATATCGTGGTCATAATTATTAAGTAACTGGACATGTGCAAGATCGACTCGTAAAATTTAGATTATTTTTATTTGGACGATTTGAAGCAAATGGATTGGGTGACAAATAAATTTAAGGTTACAATATAAGGAAAGATATGAATAAGTGATGTCATGAGTAATTTTTATTAATTGTAATTTTATCAATTATAACTGTTGCCCGCGACGTCGTCCGCGTGGTTAGAAGATATAAGTTATGGTTTATACCTGCCCTGTTTTTTCCATATTTTCCATTGTATCTTCGCTCCTATTAGTCGCAGCGTGATGGTATATAGCCTAAAACCTTCCTCGATGAATGGTCTATTCAACACAAAAATATTTTTTCAATTTAAACCAGAAGTTCCTGAGATTAGCGCGTTCAAACAAACAAACTCTTCAGCTTTATATATTAGTAGAGAGTATAGATTTTTTTAGGGAAATCAATGGATATGAAAAGAAAATGTCGCATCCATATTACTTTTCCTTAGATACCTAAAAGACGGCAGTTTATCCGATATTACCAAAACTAAGTACAGCATTTTTATCTTTGGTAGCATTATCTTGGGAACAAAACTAACTGGGTTAGGCTGTTTGTCTCATCGTAAACTTTCATCAAACTAATTTTCCTTCAGAATTGACAATATCTAATAGACACGCTTAAATAGCTATTTGTCTAATTTAACAGTTGAGAACCCACGGCTTTAAAATATTGGGTAATTGGTTGTAATATTTAAAATAAAATCTAAATTTTTTGATATTATTTTCTTCCTCTAACAGTTTATTAAAGTTTCAAAAAAGAAGCGATTGATTTTAATATTCGTGAAGTTTGGTCTTCGTGAGAAATAGTTTGGACAACTATTTAGACGTTGTTTATTTTGTTGTCATGGCAACAAGATTTGATTTTCAAGTCTGTTAGAAATTGTGTTTATTGTTCCGCAGCATGAGCACTTTAGGAGTTGTGAAGGGTAGGCCATTATAGATGCTGCCCATTGTAGGTGGACCTTGAATGTTTATTTGATAATCAAATTAAATGTTCTTCTCTATGATGTTGCTAACAGGGTACAATTTCAATGCATTTTCTCTAAAAATCTTAATGTATGAAAACATTAGGTCATGGCCTTGCGGCTTGCATGGATTCGCGAGGTGCAGGTTCGATCTCAACATAGGCAAAGTGCCAATGTGACTTTTTAAAAGTTATTGGATTTTTCTTGTGTATTCTAAAGCACTACTCAGAAAACGGTGAAACTGATCACAATCCTTCCCTATACGGTTAGAGGCCTGTTCCCAGCAGTGGGGTGTATGCTAGCTATATAATTATGTATTATTACCTATAATATGTTAATCATCAAAGTCACCTGCTTAACACATTATTTCTTTTGGTTGATTTTTTAAATTGCTAAAAATTTTACCACGTAACATACCTACCTATATTGCCATTACTTCAACCAACAACTGGTCACAACACCTGTCCATGACGACCCCAATAAACAATTGCTGTAGCACCGCTTTTTATCACATACAAAAATGTTGTACAACATTGCACTGCTCGGTAGGCGGCCGCTTTGTAGTACCTATACCTTCACGTTATTTATTATCCTACGGAATATATGTAAGTAGTAGTAACCCGGTTTTAAGGTTGAAAGTGCTACCTGCTTGATGTATGTAGAATCCCCCGTACTATAATTTGTGTATAATGTCGATAATAGTCATAAAAGCTTATAGTACCGGCAGTGGATTTAGAGACCCTGTACTATAATTAGCCTTCTATAATGATAATAATAATGATGTAATTTTAAGTTTCATAGTACGGGCGCTGGATGCAAAATGGAATGAAAGTAATAGTCCCATTGAAGAACCTAGAGCATCAAGAATTCCAAAAATATGGGTGAAATAACCAAAAAAAAGTTAAATAGTTTGTAATTTTTCTCTATACACTTTTTCTGAGAAATATCGCTAACATTTCTGTCAGCGTTATCTCAAAGTGCGTGTAACGAATGCTCCGTAATCGTTTTCTTGAGATATAGGAATATTAAATTGATGAATAAATCTCTGAAATTAGTATGGCTTGAAACCTATCTGAATATTTATAGGTACAAGCAAAACTTGAATACCTTGCCGCCTATACGTTACAAATCGTTTAATTAAAGTGGAATTGCAAATGTAAATAGCTGGCCACGACCCGCGAGTGTAAGGTTTTGAAAAATTACTATCAAGATATAGTAATTTTTGTTATATTTATAGGGTTAAGAGCACGTCTATGATCTGTGTTTCTAGGATTTAGGATGTCCTTAACCCTAAGAAATAATATAAACGAGATTGATTCTTTAACCTAGTATCGAAAATTTTATGGGGTTTTTTGTGATCTTAGAATAGCGAACAGCTTTTTTTAGTCTCAGAAAATATTTTCTTTTACCGATATAAGAAGGATTTGAGGTCTCAGAACTCTCTTATCAATAGTCATAATGTTATTGATTACTTTGATTAACAAATTAATTTCTTAAGTGATGTCAGTTTCACCCTATACCTAACAGGTAACAGATGCAATAATTCATGTTAAAACATGTTTCATTCAATGAAAATGAAAGTAACCGTTCAACAATTACAAATGACATAAATGTACTCATGGATCATCAATCATTTATCTTCTATTGTTAATAACAACGCTACGACTTCCCATGTCGATACCTCCGATTAAAGTACTTTGCATACAAATAAACCATAAATCTTGATACTGACAATACAAAGGAACTTCTTGAACGTTATATCAAAATACTGACAGACCAATTCTTGGTATCTAAGCGATAGATACAATACCCCTAGGAATACCTTACCAAGTCGTTCATATACCTAAAATCGGAAAAGTATTTTTGTAACAGAACGCTACAAAGAAAACTAGTAGCGGTAGGTTAATTACTATTTCAAAATATTTACCAGATTAAATACTATTTAGTACTATCCATGGAAAATCTTGAATGAATAAACCTGACCTGATGACTCAGAATACGCTAAGTTTATAACGGAGCTTCAAGTCATTCCCACGATGTTTCCCATCAATGGGGCGTGCTTAGAAAAATATGCACATCTGTATGGAATTTCACACGATTACACTATGAACAGTTGTTTGCATACACGTCTTGTACTATATTAAAGGTCGTTAGAGGTTTTTACGCGCATTTGATGTTATGATGAAAATTAACAACGTCATCATATTTCCGCAGGCCATTGATATTTCTTCAGTTCTATGATAGGAATTCTAATACATGGCAATAACATTAAACATAACATTTTTCTGTATTAAGCAGGGACCGGCCGGATACTCATTGAAAGGGTTTTTGAAGGGGTTTTTTTAAGCGCTTCAAGAAAAAACCCTATGACATATGTTACACCTTCGAACGGATTACTGGAACCCTGTTTCGAACAGGTTACCCTTTCACTACCCTGTAACACTGTAACAGGGTAACCCACTCCAACCTAAGACAGTGTAATATGCACTCTTTATCATAGACATTAGTTTGAAAATAGTATAACCACGAGCGCACGTGACATCTTACCGCCCAGCGGCGACATTGTTGCATTTACCGAGCGACTTGTAAACATGGAATAAAAATCATTGTGGATATGATCTTACAGTTTAATTTTGCTTGTCGCACATTTCAAACGTTGTGATATATATTTTTCGTGTCTATACTTGTAGACCAGGGTCGATAATTTTTAAAACCCATTAGAAAAGGAGGGGAATATTATAAATATGAAAGGAAAAATAATTTACGGGCGATCTGAGGTCGGGAAGGGGGTGGGAGTGACGTTTGAAGAGTAAAAAACGGTTTTTCTCGATTTCCGGCAAAACTAAAATTCGTATCGAAAAAAGTCAAATGGCAAAGTTGTAGGTAATAAAAAGATCTAAAACTTTTGTGTTTACATTTTTTTCACATAACCTCAAAATTTATGTGAAAAATCCAAAAAACCTTTTATTTTACCAAATTTATTTTTGTAACGAAATTTGGTGAAAACTTACTTTTTTGTGTCCCAAATACGCTGTAATTTATTTGATTAAAAATATTTATTTTTCACCTTATTTTGAATTAATATAAAAAAACACTCTAATTTTCAATCGAAAATTCACCCGTCAAATCTTCTCAGAAAATGCAAAAAATGAAAAAAAACTTGTACTCGATTTTTTTTAAAATTATTATAAATAATTTCATCTAAAAATTTTATCTCATTTTGTGTTCAATAGACCAATAATTGAGGAAGGTTTAAGGCTATTTATATAAAATTACGCTGCAACTAATAGGAGCGAAGATTTAATGGAAAATGTGGCAAATACGGGGAAAAATATTAATCTTCGAGGGCATTCGTTCAAATATTCCTAACTTATATCTTCTAACCACGCGGACGAAGTCGCGGGCATCAGCTAGTTACCTATATGGCTGGTTTTCTTATCATGCTGACATGACGCGACGTTTCGCGCGTAGGTAGTTTGTCCGAGAGGCGCGAGTCGAGGCGCGACGCCTCGGCGATAGAAGAAAATCAGTTGTAGTCTTAGTAAAGCAATGAGGGGCCGCTAGGGTGCAAGTATGCAGCTCAAGTTTAGTGGGTAATTCAGGGTAACACGAATAAAAGCCTTTCGTAAAGGTAACCACTTCAAAGGGTTAAGTTATTGAAGGGGTTAACCCCTTCACGTGGTTACCATAATGAAGGTGTTAACCATTTCGCTGGGTTTCGAGGATGTAACTCGAACAAAAGGTAACACTGCGATATGAGTTACCCCGCGTACGGGTTACCCTGTCAAACGGCTTAACTCTAAAGTGGGGTTGTCCGGTCCCTGGTATTAAGTCACGTGACTTTTATTTTGTACTCATTACATTTCAATAATTCAAAGAGCGTTAACTAGAAAAATGATTAGATTAAATCAAAATTTAAACAATGATTCACTGGTAACTGTTGGAGTTGAAACACATAATTCCGAATTTCGGAAGACTGGATAGTGCAGATGAATTCGTAAGGTGTCAGTATTTAAATAAATTTATTCCTTAGACACATAGACACGAAAACACAGAATTAGTGTGCACTGTGCATGGATCACACAATATTTTGTCTAACAAGCGACTCTTCGTGCATAGTATGTTTGGCGGCTTCCTACACCATAGGGTGTGCAAAATGCTAAACATTTACGCGGGATATTAAATATACCAAACTGGCATCTATCGGGTATTTGATATCTCTCTATCTCTGCTCATATTGTTATCATCAGAGATGTTGTTGTGTATTGTTAAACCAATATACCCTCATCAATTAATCAGTACGCTGTCCATTAGAAGGCTCTATAAAGGATGGTAGATAGAGCCTTTCATTATTCAATGACTTAAATCGATAGGAAATGGGTAAGGGTACTGAGACTTCATACAATAGAGTCACTGCTCATGTAGTATATAGGCCATTGAGGGTGGTTCATGGATCTATTAAAGCTATTGGTCACCTACAGCGTTAGATAGATACTGCTGTTGACTGGCTCTCTTCCGAATCGTACCGTGACGACGAAGTGATATTAGCGTTTCAACTAGTGACATTGCACGGATTTAGGATTAGAATTTAGGGCCAAGTGTTGAGTAGCAAATTTCCAACTCTATTTTAATTTAATTTTACTCAAACTCTATATCGATTCTATCAGGAGTAAGCCTCCTGTTGTTATGATATCTTTGATACGTCGACATCGTGAATTTTATTTTTGCAGTTAAGAGATATTTATTAATACAATTTGGTACAAAATTTTACAAAACTATAACTAATATATTCTGAACTAGCTCTAGCCTTTGTTTAAAATTTTCAGAAACTCTATTTAACAGTATATTAATGTGGATTAATTATGAGCGTATTTAAAGTTAACTCGATAAAAAGGTTTTATTGAAATGTTGAAACAAAGCCGAGAGATAATTGTTTTAGGATTATGAATTTTGAAATGAATGAATTTAATTGAATTCTGACTATTTATAGGTTGCATTGAGTTGAGGGGTCACGTGGACAGAAAAGTTCGGAAGGGTGTGAAGAGCTTACACAGGCTATATAAAAAATATCTTATTTAAGTTAGTTAGAGTTAAGGACTTAGATACTGCATTTAAATTTAGTAAAATTGACAAATGTGTGTAACATGTATGATAATTGTATAAGTTGTTAATGTCTATAAGAATGCCAAAGCAGCTGAGTGATTTAAAAGGCATGATTACAATGACATTACTCTTAAAATAATAACCTTTTTATCACCCTATTCATCAAGTTGTATGTTTAAGTGAAGAAAACTGTGCCAATTAGTGGGACCTAACGATGGTGTTTCTCACATATATCTTATTATTTACTTTTTCATAATGCTCCCTGTATAGCAAAGGTATTTTCATAACTTAGAACAACTTTAAATTGAGTATCGAAAATAAATATAATATGTCTAATATCTTACAGCTTTCAAGCGTTTTACTTACTTGGAATATTTACTCTCCCAAGATTGAACATTGTGTATTGTAAATTGGAGCCTAACTTAAAGTGTTAAAGTCTAAATTAGAATGTGGTGAATAAAATGAACTTACCATTGGTAAATTATAGCTTTTATCCTACTATCTCACATACGTTATAAATACGGAAACAGGTTTGCACATTCGTCTTTTTGATAAGATTTAGTTGGCTGACATTGTTTTGAATTTAATTGTACATTTGGGACCCCTGTAATCTATTGCGTATGTATTTAAATTAAGTAGGAAATATTTCCTTGGAAACATTATTCGTGTCTTTGAATTTTGTTATTGTGCTTTTGGAGCAATGAATTTCAAATAATAAAGGTTTCTTTTTTATTTCAAAAAATCTCTAGGTACAAGCAAACCCTTGTGAGAGAGGTACCTAACTGATATTGGCAGTCAAAAGTGTGTGAAAACGATGAAAAATAAACTAACTGATCCACGCTCATTTTGCTGGGACGTCTTTTTAAGGTTAATGCAACTCACAAAATTGTGGCTTTCATTAAATTAAATTATTTCCAAAATTGGTCAGAACTTCCTACTTCGACACATACTAAAAAAAATACGTCCTTAAAATATTAGTATAAATTATTAACCACACTTCTTACAAAATGATATTTTTTTAATTCTTTGCAGGCGTTATTTTAACCTTAGCCTTCCATATCATGTGAAGTATGTAAATCAAAAAGCGTTTATACAATGAACACAAATATCAATATTCCCAAAACAAATGAATGACTGATATTGAAAGTTTGACGTTTAATCTCATTCCATTCGAAGTAATTTTACTGGTTGTTGTTGAAATTTTCCATACACCTGCAGAAATGATTACAAAATTTGATAGGCATCTTAAAGTTACGCTTGTGACGTTATACATGAAGCGTATGACGTTACAAGCGTAACTTCGCAAGTATCTGAATTTTGCTTTTGTATGTTAGGTTTTTTTTTTATTTTTATAGATTTTTCAGATAGTTCAGCATTAAAACTGCCAGCAGCCTGATGGCACTCAACAACAGTATAAATTAAAATAATAATAATAATAATAAATACTGTCGGGCATGTCACTGTCCCGGTGAATCCTTGAGACATATAGTTTCGGGATGTTCTCGTCTTGCTAACGGTGAATACTTGCACAGACATAACCAAGTGGCCAGGATTATCCATCAGCAGCTTGCTCTGAAATACAAACTTGTGGAATCTGAGGTGCCGTACTATAAGTATGTGCCCGACCCAGTTCTCGAAAGTGGTCATATCACACTGTACTGGGATCGATCTATCATCACTGACAGGACTATTGTTGCCAATAAGCCTGATATAGTGGTGATCGATCGATCAGAGCGTCGGACAATGATTGTTGATATCACTATCCCCCATGACGAGAACCTCGTGAAAGCAGAAAAAGAAAAACAATTGAAATATTTGGATTTAGCTCACGAGGTTGTCGACTTGTGGGAGGTGGACTCGGCAATCATTGTCCCGATAGTCGTAAGTGCCAATGGCTTAATAGCCAAGAGCCTCGATCAACATCTTCGGAGGCTCTCGTTGGGCGTCTGGGTCAAGGGTTTGATTCAGAAAGCGGTACTTCTGGACACGGCGCGCATCGTGAGGAGGTTCCTCTCTCTGGAGCCCTGACCACCGGTAGCTTGGGCCCTGTTCCCGTTGCCGGTTGGACACTATTTTTTATATTTTTAAATGTATGTTGTTTTTATATATATTTAAAAATGTAATTTATATGTATTTTAATGAAATAAAGGAAATAATAATAATATTGCTAAATAGACTTAATAATATATATTTTTTATTTTATTATCATATTAAGTAATATTATTGCGGCTGTGGAGCAAAGATGCTGCTCTATGCTATGTATAGTGTTATCACTTTTTCACACCGGCTTTTGAAAAAAAACAAAAATAGGTTTTCAAAAAGCCGCCTTTATCCTTTCGGATTAACGAATTGTGATCGTAACACTCAGGACCACTAATTCATAAGGTCCCGGATTTACCCAAGTCAGGGACTTTCAAACTTAATTAAAAGTTGATAGCGTAATTAAAATACTGGTTCAGTATGCTTTTGTTAAATTTACATAGTATTTATTTAGTATATATAATATACACAACAATTTCAAAATGTATTAGTATAGCTCGTCTGTCTGTCCGTCTGCTACCAGGTTGAATCTCTTGAAACAATACATGATAGTTGACATTTTTACAGATTATGTATTTCTATTCGCTTTAACTGCAAATAAACAGAGTTGTGAAACGATTGTCATACTATCATAACTTTGCTGGACAACCATTTTTTTTAATATAGTACTAGTGACTCTATGTGTCTGACTCGAACCTGTTTTTCAATATCTATTAAATTGTACAGTACCAAAGACAGTAATGATTGTCAAAACGGTCCTGCAATAAAAGTGGCATTAACGAGAAAATTTAATGTCTACATTCATATATGGATTTTAAAAGCTTAATAAATGACTACATACTATTAAACAAAAGAACTAATCACAATTTGAAGTCAGTACCGTAACATGAGAGTAACCATTCAAAAATTCCACGTAAGTAATAAAATATTAACACTTACGTTCCTTAAATCTATGTATACTAATATATAAAGCTGAAGAGTTTGTTTGTTTGTTTGAACGCGCTTATCTCAGGAACTACTAGTCCAAATTGAAAAATTCTTTTTGTGTTGAATAGACCATTAATCGAGGAAGGCTTTAAGCTACAAACCATCACGCTGCGACTAATAGGAGCGAAGATGCAATGGCAAATGTGAAAAAAACAAGGCAGGTATAAATCATAACTTATATCTTCTACCCACGGGGACGAAGTCGCGGGCAACAGCTAGTACTTGATAAACGGTCACGTATCAAAGTACCGTGAAATAATTTACTGATTATTACTCTGAGAGGCAATAACGATTTACTATGAATATTTTATGGGTTTCATTTGTTAGGCTGAGTTCATACAACGCGTATATATGCGTGAGAGTTTAGCTATTCATTGTATTTCCATACATACTGAAACTGCACAAGTTGATCGATCATAGGTTTAGGTACACTTGATATATATGTATATATATATATATAGTCCTCCTTATCGTTTTCGATAACGGCGACCATTGGCAATTCACCTCCTAGCGTGAGCCCTGATGTGACTGGCTAGACCGAGTTTGGATCTAAACACTCGGTCACAAGCGCTGCAGTAAAGTTGACCCGCAGAATTGATAGATTGATAGTATAGGTGTACGACGGCTTAGGCCTCTCTGTTTGGGCTTGGCGCTTTTCGTCTAGCTTCTGGAGTCGTTTTACATCGAACGACTATACTTGATATAGTCGGTCCTTGGATGGGTAAATATTTATGGCTATCGTCAAGGGTAGTTAAAAGCTAGAAAGACTGACAACTAGTCTGACTAAAGGGTCGCTCCTTTTAAAACTGCATCCGGTTAGACTGAAAACCAACCCCAACATAGTTGGGAAAAGTCCATGATGTGTTCAATAATATTATAATAAAAAAATATTGATGAAATATCTTCCTTGCGGTAAAAAGTTTCGCCTATCACTTCTGTAGCACTTCGCTCAGAACCAAGCGGGACTAGTTATTTAATAATTTCCCACCCGGGAAAACCCTCTCCCTCAGCCAAGAGTCGTAATTTTATAAACTACCTGGCACTGTCAAATTGAGCGTTTAGGAAGGTTTCCATCGCTTTAAAATAAAAATAAAAATTGAAATATTGATGAGAAATATCGTAAATAATATTCTAAATTCAAATTCAAATTTATAAATTTACTAGAGTTAAGAGTAAGTCTGCTTAGTCGAATAGCCTACTACATAATTTTCGAAGGTGTCGATTCGCACACTATTACATGAGTTGTGTGCGAATCGACTACAGAAAAGGATATCATTTTTTAAAGGAGTCGATTCGCACGTTGAATTCGTGCGAATAAGCCGCTAAGGTATTTTCAAGTTCTTTGTTGTGGTTTTGGTTTGAACACCGCTTTATATATTGAAGTTCACGCTATGGAACGTGATAATGACAGTTCGTGTTTAATATTTGAACTGACATTAGTGAGTCGAATTAAAAGGTGAAGATCGTTTTGTATTGCACGAAGGTCTGTTAGATTATAAGACATATAATATTCAATAACTTACACGCAACGCGATATAGTCTCAATCTAAGAAAAGCTTGAGTTATGAGTAATAAATATACTACACAATTTGTACCCAATCACAGAAGAAATTATAGTTCTCGTCACTCAAACTTTCATCCTGGCAGGGAATCGAACCCACGATCACCGGTATGGAGGAACTCTAATAATTTATTGGATTATTATCTACTATGCTTCAGTTTCCCATGTCACAATATTTTATGACCGGCTCATGACCCACAATACACTTTCACTAATTGCAATTCTATCCTCAATTGTTTTCTATTAATTATATTTATAGCGCTTTGTCTGTTTAGAAAGTTGATACTTTATCGCTCATGTGTAGTGGGTGTGAACGTACTGTATGTCTGTAAGTATGTGGGTTCAATGTTTGTGATATTAACGAAAAATTGACACAGTGACGCTGCCTGAGATAGTAGATGGTTTTGAAGGATTGTATTCCACAAAAAGCTTTTTCAAGTACACCAATATTTTGAAAATCGACACTTCTACAAAATGGGTAAAAGGAACCCATTTTCTGGACTTTCGCAAAAATAAAAATCTGTACCTAAAAATATCTTACTAAAACTCTAAATTTTACGGAAACAAAAACCGTAACCCGAGAATATTTACGACAATTCCAAAATCAATGGCTTATGAATAATTTCTATGAAAAAAACATACGACGACCAACGACCGGCAAATGGTGGCAATAAATTTCAAACTTTACAATTTGATTTGCAATCTTGAAGTTATAAATGTAAAATTTGATTCAGAAATACAGATATTTTTTGGGTTCTGTAATCATTGGATGAAAACGGAATACTTTGACTGCAGTTACGCTGTCTGACCGTCTATTTGTATGACACTAGGCTGTACCTCAGTAATCGTGATAGAGCAGAAAAATTCAGCTGTCTAGCTGAAAATTTCACAGATGACAAATGAACTTCGGTGTTTTATTTGTTGTATTGTACAAAAACAATACTACATTAAAATCAAGGTTATGCAACAGGTGTAATGACAAATAAATTTGTTGCTACCCGAAAATTTATTGTTTTTGTTTATTTAGCTTATTATTACAGAACCATGTCTCCAACTCGCACTTGACCAGTTTTTTTATATTATATCTATTTCTCAATCCGTCAACGGTATGATAGTAATTTGATCTCTCCAAACACTTTCTTTGCAAACTGCTGCATCTAATTAAATTTAGATCAGAATTGAAAAGTAAAAACGTGTGAAATGGAATGTCTGAATTATTTTGAGTATTGGCATTCTAATGATTCAATTTCATCGGCATAATTTAAGAGATGTGTAAATATCAATGATAGAAGCTCTATTTATCTGACGGTGCATTGCAAAGAGGGTGTATGACCGATAAAATTAAAAGTTTTATGATTTTAGACGTTTGAGAGGACTGTAATGCAGTTATATTAGGTAAAAATAACAACAACAAAGATATTTTTTCATTTTGTGTATTTAGTGAAATTCTTCTGACCAGTTTATAACTCCAGTATCAGACAGCTCTATGTCATAACATTGCAGTGTCACACAAAACACATAATATGATAACAAAATTTCATTTTTAGAAACCGGGAAAGGTAGAAAATTCAACAGTTTCAGACCGACATGGACAGACA
Organism: Trichoplusia ni; assembly: GCF_003590095.1. Taxonomy (NCBI): domain Eukaryota; kingdom Metazoa; phylum Arthropoda; class Insecta; order Lepidoptera; family Noctuidae; genus Trichoplusia; species Trichoplusia ni. The sequence goes on from NC_039491.1 coordinate 8,976,475, forward strand.
CGCATTGGCACATGTAAAACTAAATAGAAGCTTTTATAATTATTGATTGTGAATTGTATTGTATTAAACTCATACGACCATTTTAATGAAAGTACACTTCCAAATTCCAATCTCATTAATTTCATTTCATTTTCATTGTCACATTATTAGTCTTTCATTATGTTTATAAAATCACATGTTTTTCCATTACCTTGTTCTATTTTGACCGAATCTTGGAAGTTATGTTTATATCATCGTAATATTTAGAGGTCAAAGTGATGAGAGCCAGACTAGTTTCCACGAAATCAATATATGGCCTACATTTTGACAATTATGTGGTGTGCCACAGAAAAATAATAGTTATAAGCATTTGGTTTAGCCAACGTGACGTGTTCTACTTATTGATCACTGAAATAGGCTCGTTCTTATTTATTTTTTATTTAATAATGAACAAAAATAATTATGTACTTTTACTGATATTTTCCACCATTCTGTAAAATAAATCTTCCACTAATGACATTTTAATTGTAATTCACTACACTACACACTGTACTATCTAGCAAAAACACTTTGAGCCGAGACAAGGATTGAAAAAAAAGCAACATCAATATATTTAACAGCTAATCGAAATGGCTCTCAATTTTTAAATTTAAGATAAAGCTTCTTTGGACAAAGAAAGTCGTCTAAAATTAACAAAACCAGTTCTCATTCACTCAGTTGCATAACTAAAGGGAAAATGATGATATCTGTGTCCGGTTTCATATACCCGCGTTGCGCAACATTGACGTCTCACAAATTGTTTTAAGTGCGTCAGACACCCAATTACTTGGAGCATAAGAGGCTAATCAGTTCTCAAGTAGCTTTGCTTAGTTTGAGATAGACGGCGTTGTGTGGAAGTTATTGAATGTTATATTAACGTGCTGCCACTACGTCATAAAGTAACCATATTGCAGCAAAGAATCTACGCTATATATAACGAGATAGGTATAAGGTAGGTATAGGTAGATAGGTACGAGATAACCATAGATCTTTTGGTTTTGTATATTTCTGTGAACAGTAGAAGATTTTTCTAAGATTTGAAGTGTTCTTTGTACCAAAAATACTATAGAATATTATATAAATAAGCAGTTTAAGTTCTTCAAACCTACTTAATTATCAGACTACACGTAAACATGGCCGAAAATTTCAACTTTTATACTTAATTAAAACTTTTATACATGAAAAATGTACATAAGCGAACTTATTGCCTGAAGGATTTTCTACCAGTCAACCACAGGGTGATGCAGAACATAGAATAACAAGAAGTAGGTACATAAATATAGAGTGAAAATCATGATTCATATAAAATGTTAGAAAAACCATGGCGAAAAAGCTAAAGTACATTTTGTGCTCACTTTTCGGATGAAAATGTGACTCTACAAAAAAAAACAATAAAACGTTTTTGATTCAACTTCTCTGAAAACATCGTTGCTGTCCGTTTCATAAAGTCCTTTGCCCTTCCAAAATACACTCACGAAAATCTTATTAGCGTCTAACGTGGTTAGTGGCAAAGGAAAAACCATTTCAGACGTCTAATAGTCGCTCGGTTTCAATAAACGATCTTCCCTAATACCAATTTATTATTGGTTAGCTCCTAAGTCTCTGGTTTTGCGAACGTCAAGATGAAATGAAACCTGAATTAGTGATAAATTTATCGCAATGCAGTCTGCTAAAGAGAAACGTTTATTAAACGTCGTTTTAATTATAGGTATCAAGTTTTCTGCCTTCAATTTTAAATACACATAAACGAAATGAAAAACTAAAATAGAGTTTTTCGGTATACGTAAATATAAATGTCAAAGTTAAATTCTTTATTCAATTAGACCAGTAAATGGCACTTTTGAACGTCGAACCAATTTATATATGAACAAGATTAAAAACTAGGGTCAGTCTGTCGGTCAGACTCCTATTGAAGCTACCGCTCGTTCGGAAGGTAGCTTCATGGAGAAGAACGAGCAAGAAACTCCATGGTTTCTCTTTTTAAATGGATTCACAAGAAATTAATTCCTAAGTACTTTTAACGTTAATCAGGAGAAACCAATTTTATTTGGAACATTCAATGACGTCTATCCATTTGCTTTCAATGCCATCGTTCACGGTAAATAAGTGTGAATCCGGGTAAAAACCACTCGATTTCATAATCACGACGAGTCGCCAAACGCAATTTGCAGCGGTTGAAACCGTCAGGTGCAATACAGAATACAGATAAGTTGGTAAAAATAAGAGACGACAGCTCTAAGCCTACCAACACCACTTTATGTTACACTACCGTAGCTGTGTAAGCGAGAGAGCACGCTACATGATGTAGAGCACCGTCTCTTTCCCACAACCGAGACAATGTTACTTTGAGATTCAGTGGTAGGTCCCTCGGTAGGTCGTTACAAGACTTAAGTAGCTTTAAAAAAGTATTTATGCAATGTCACACAGAATTTATATAACTGGAAAGTACTGATACAATAGCTGTAGTTTTCAGAGAAGACAAGAATAGAGAGTTAAAACGAAAGAGATCTGGAGAAGAATTGAAATATTGTTTTTATAGAACTATTAGCTAGCAAACGCAAAATAATGTGGTTTTACGTATCGTTGAAGATTTTTTTTTTATTAAATCGGTAGGTACTTAGTTTAAGCTTCGTTTTATTATTATTTAAAATATGACATTTAATTTACGTCGCTGCTAATATAAAGCTAGATATTAACTTTGGGTACTAAAACAAGTATTCGTAGGTACTAAAATCTGGTACATAAATTAGATATATTTATAGTCAATTCAAATAAGTATCTGGAATTCAAATTTTCCACTTAGAAAATACCTTTTTGATCTGTACGCGTCCGTTTCTTAACCAACAATATTTGAAAAAGTATTTCTCTAATTTTTATTCGTGCCTTAAAACTGCATTTAAGAAGAGATTTAGATCTTACTTTTAAGAAGTCGAATGGTTTGTGCTTTTAGTTTTATTTGAATCCTTAATCTTGACTATCTCATTAAAATCACTGCCTTTATACAGACTGTCTGTGTGAAATAAATGGAAAATAGAAATGAATAAACAATGTTCAATGTTCAAATGAATATTTTTTGTTTTCCTCTATCCTGTATTAACTGAGTTGGAATTAATGTCTACTGACCATTGTTTTGTTATCACTCATATGTTCTACTACCCCGCCCGCTAAAAATCGAAAATGATCTCACAGAAACATAAAAGTGGCATAAAAACTCCTCTCTCTCTCTTGTTACAAAGTATCTGTGTACCAAGTTTCGTCTAAATCCGTTCAGTAGTTTTTGGGTGATAGATGAACAAACATCCATACATACAAACATTCACGTTTATAATATTATTCGGATCTCCAAATATTCCTCTGTCCAACAATATCTGATCGATCTTTAACGAGCACTAACATAAATATCTCCTTACAAGCTACTATTAAAAGTCGTTACAGAAAAAAATATAGAGCCGACCCTGTTTTCTATTTCAAAACAAGTCACGATTTCGTGAGCTTAGATAAAAGCGGTGAAAGAATCATCAGAGTAAGGTGTCGGTAGTTGTTAACGTTTTACTTTTGCAATTTACAAATGGGATTGTTGGTCTGTTGCTAAGTAATCATGAGCTTTCCCTAGTATTTGAGGTAAACACTCAAATTGCTTACGAAATGTTAGTTTGAGTTTAACAGAATTAATAATAATGTAAATGGATAGTTTATATTCAAATTTCTGTTAGAAAGACATTATTGTTGGTGTTTTAACAGAAAGGCCTTCATGCTGGACTGTATATGTTTTTATTAAATCAAATAATGGTAGTATTTGAAAATCCCTGACTTATTAACAAGGTATGCCATTATTTCAGCTCTTTTTTAATCCTTGTAGGATTATCACTTTTGATTAAAAACACAGTCTGTTACTTAATGAGCAGAGTACGCTTAATGAGTATTCATCATTATCTGAAAAAATCTGCTCAAAAGGAAAACTTTAGTATTTATTTTTACACAATGTTATCCACGGAGAACTTATGGCGAATTATGTGGTAAACTTAAATAAAACCTCTGAGTAGTAGAGTTATGTTCAGCCAAAGTCATTGCGTCTAAGGATCGAACTCAAGACCTTTAACTTGGCAGTCCTGCTTTCGTACTACTACGATATCAAAGCTTCAAAATCCCTGTAACTGAGTAAAGCAACAAATGATTGTAATACCTTTGCTTATGCGAATCATTAACAACTTTATTTATAATGTGTACTTTCCGTTAACGAGTACCTCGTTAACGTATTCAAGTTGAACGCACTCTTTCTTAATCGCTGTTAGAGTCGTGAACCATGTTATGTTTCTACTTATGGAAGGCAGTTAGAGATAACGGAATATTAATTTCTTATAATAATCGTGTACTTAGATAATGGCTAGCATACTACCGATTTCTTGCTAATGGAAATACTACAACACAATAATAAAACCTCTAATTAGTCGTTATTACATGAGGCTTACTTCTTTTTAGGGTTCTGTACCGATAAAGTAAAAACAGAACAGGGCCCCGATTCTGCTATTTAAATGACAATTTTCGTATTATCTTAATAAAAGCATTTTTCTACACAATAATTTTAAATTCAGTGCGGGATGGTATACTGAAGGTCAATACCATGCTTGCAGAATGCTTAAGAGAATAGGAATAATGTCAAATTTAATGCAATTGCCATTAATTCATTTGCCATTGTAAAATAGCAGTAATCGGGGCCCAGTATTACTACTCTCCGTCTGTCTGTCCGTTTATCAACAAGCTGTGTCTCTAGAATCGTTATAGCTAGACACTTTAAACTATCATAGTTGATGTATTTCTATTGCCGTTAAAACATTCAATAATTAAAATCTAAATTGAGGCTAAGCAGAGGTTGGCGCGATCTTAAATTTGATGGGGTAATATTTCTTTGAAAATTTTATAATATTTTTCCGTCGAATTACGATTCGCACTTAGCCGGTTTCCAACAACACGTGTCTCATACGGACTTCTATAAGTGAACGGTAATCGCTTGGAAACTAAAATCATAACGATTCTGTGACTCGTGTCTGAAGTACTATGAAGGATTTAATACGGCGAATGAAAATATATGATTGTGGCATTTATTTATTTATTGATGTGAAATAGAGTATATGGTCCATTGAGGGAGGCATATATCCAGCTGTGACTGCAATTAGATAATAATGATGGAGCGGGGGGTTTACTTCTAGTTTTATTTTATTTATAACTGACAATAAGACGTTTTTGTTACACGAGCAACAAACACGTCTTGTATAAAATGATTGGACGTATACCAAATAAAAACACAATTGACATGCATAGCAACATCTTGCATATTCTTTAAAGCTAAGGATATTTTTTAACTACAAATATATACTCGAATCAACATAATCGGTTCATACTAAATGCTGAGGTAGAAAACATAAAAAAAATCAGATGAATTGAGAGTCTCCCATTGAAGTCGCTTGTAAATGAACTAAGACCACATAAAGCGAAACGAATCGAACAAACTCATCCTTACCGACAAGACACATTAAAAGTCGATTTGAAGTCGCAGGTCGTTCTAACGTGTACACTCTAGCTGCAAGGATCGGGGTCGTGTAGAACTGTAGCCCTAATCATCACGTCTGATGGCAAATATATGTAGGTTTATAAATCGCACAGTTAGAAATAAGACGTAGCTTTAAGTGAGGTTTCGCGTTTTGTTATTTGTTGACTGCACGAATAGACGAGATTTGACACGGATTTGATCCTCGTGGGATAAAAATATTTTTATGATATCCACAAATGCTTGTTCTGAGTATGGGTGTCTTTGAGCATGTGCCTTGCCTGTTTGTGAATCCTCATGAGACATAGAATTAAATTCCCTGTGATGTGATGTCATTATTGTTGTTGTTGAATGTTCGACAGCGTAAATACTACGTAGAGCGGCAATTGTCTTTTAAATCCGAAATAATATTACTTTAAGACGTGGTTTCCCCCTGGTTTTTAGCAATGGATGCCCGCGGAAATTTTCTTCCATATAAAAAAAAAATCTTTAATAAATATATTAAATAGCAATATGGTTGAACTGAAGTATAGTAGCTGTCAGAAATTTTTTGCATGAGAAAAAAACTTTAATTAAATGAAATGATTTTCTTAAGGATTAAAATATTTAGAATCGAAGGTAATCAGTCAACTTGCATTTACATTCATCGGAGTTATTGACGAGATTTAACAAGCCTGCAGCCAGAGTTGTACTAATATACCTTCTGTATGTGTGGTATTGCCACACAAATGAATGCTTTGCACACATAGCACCGCACACAGATAAGTTAACCTATCCGTACTGAAATCTGTATTAGGCGTATTAGCTGAGCAAATGATTTGATCGTCGTATTAATAGTCTTAGTCGCGGTGTGGTTATAGTTATAATCTTTGTTACATAAATAAGCTTAACTCTTAATCTTGGTTTATCCGACTTATCTTGTTTCATATCAATGTAAAGATTAGTTACAAGTATGGTAACTTTTTTTTACAAGCGATGTACTTAAGTGTATTGATTTTAAATGGAAAGAAATTGTTATTGAATAAGAATTTAAAAATAAGTTTAATTTGAAAATCGGCTGCTGGTCATCTTGTAGTTTTAACGTTACTAAATGCTAATTACGTCACTTTGAAATGTAACTTTTTAGATTCTTTACTGCAAATTGTTCATAAAAAGAGCATGCCAACAAGAAATACTTATAAAAAATCGCTTAATATCATTTACATAATAATGACTTTAGTATAATCGATTTATTATAAAAAAGTACATAAATGACATCATATACAAAGGACTGAGTTAATATGGATATTTCATTGCCATCGTAATTTCAATTCTAAAACTCACCAATAAAGTCTATATTTCTATTCCACGCCTTAGTATTATATAGTACAACTTGTGTCCAATACTGGCCAGTGATATAATAGAGATATTCATGCACTCTTGTTTTTGTTGTTCAGCCATATTTTAATTCAAAATACGAATTCGCAATGAAGATTTGATTCGCATATGTTTTTATACAGAAAAATTCAGAAACTGCTTATGATTTAAAAACGTGACTAAAATTTACGACTTGCTCTATTTAATGGTTTAATAAAATAGTTACACGTAGATAATTATATTTCTGAAAAACGTCTTATAGTATTGTAGGCTTTTACTTAGGTGCGTAAGCCTTCTTTTAAATAAAATTCCAGTTATAAAAGCCAGTATCAATTGCAATGTTTTCACATAAAGGAAGCTTTTAATATCCAGTATGTTTATAACTCTATACTATACAAACATTCAACTACCGAACTCTACATTAATAAAATGAAAATCGTCTTTATTATTAACGAGCTCTTCGAACGCCAAAGAATGTCATTGAAACAAAAACAATTTATAAAATAATTAAATGGTCATTACCATACCGGTATTGCTTTTTAATCGAAGTGCCGGCTAGTTGCGACCACGTGCAACTGGTCACTGACTTCAACTAACGGTAGCACGTACGAGTCTTATGACGGCCATTTTTGGATATTGCAAGTGAGTTTTTTTTTTACCTGCATTGATGTAATGGTTTTCTGGAAGGAGTGGAAGTAGGAATAGGTAATTTAATTGTCGGTTTTTGTGTAATTGGTATTTATTTACGGTACATAGGAGAAATGTTTTAAATACAAATTATTTTTTTCAGGTATAATCGTATAGAAATAAACCAATCAAGATTTTTAGAGTATTGACAGTTAATAGTACCAACATATTAAACACACGATAAAAATATAAAATTTCATACAATGAGCTTCAATCATGATATAAATATTTGACAAACAGCTAAAACTATTTAAATTAACGACCAAACATGTTTAAACAAACCGTTTGAAAATCCCGGGGTGTTGGCTTAACTCACATTTGAAGGAAAATAGGTTGACAATTACAACCTTTAACTTTTAACAACAAATTCTCTACTGAAAAACTTTTCGAATCTCGGATGTAATTAATTAATTTTTAGAATCTATACTAATAATATAAAGCTGAAGAGTTTGTTTGTTACTTTGGACGCGCTAATCTCAGAAACTACTGGTCCAAATTGAAAAATTCGTATTGTGTTGAACAGACCATTTATCGAGGAAGGTTTTAGGCTATAAACCATCACGCTGCGGCTAATAAGAGCGAAGATACAGTGGAAAATGAGAAAAAAAACAGGGCAGGTATAAATTATATCTTCTACCCACACGGACGAAGTCGCGGGCAACAGCTAGTAAAACATAAACATCATATGAAACTCACATTGATACTACGAGAAATAACTCCAAATAATACTAGAAACATTTCAGATAAGTCAGCTGTCGATCCGAATATGGATACTTGAGGGAATCTTGAGCCTAACGACCGAACTATCAAATATTAATGTCTGGATGTCCTTGGGCTATTCGCAGTGATCTTGATAAATCAAATGTTCATCGTTAAGGAGTCGTAACGTATCTGTATGATGGGTTTAGTATTAGTCTGATACATGAAGTAGTACTTAATTGTGAAGTGATATGGATGGATGATCTGGCAGTTTTTGAAGTTTTAACATTTCGTTTCTCATAATCTGTTATTTTCCTTTTGATTTTATGTTTGGTAAACTGTTTACAAGTGCGGCGACAGATTTTATTGATAGGGGTTTTCTATTTCTATCAAATGTTGCTATTAAAGGCTATTTATATTAATGAGACATGTATGAGTCATACATAATTTATTACTTTTCAAATGTTTATTAAAAAGTAAATAACCTTCAATAGCAACACTTTCTTAGCTCGTTACATCTAAATAGTTATAGTTTTATAGAAATACAATTTTTTTTTCGTATAATGTTTAAACCACACTTAAGTATTTCAAAGTATCATTATCTTGAACATTGATCTCTACAAAACTATGTGTTTTCCCCCATACTTGAACAATTTGCGGATTTACTGACCAAAACATTTTAGCGCCAAGCTATTGACCACTTTTTGTATTTCAACATACAGTCTCAAATTGATTGAATGAGTTACGGTAGTGGGGCTTGATGTCATTGTGTACCGTGCGTGAGTCCAGTCTGCCGCGAGGTCCGGTGCGCGCGCGCCGCTTTAGACGCCATCTTGAAATTTAAAAATCAACGTGAAGTTGTCAAACTTTGGTGTTAAGTTTTTTAAGTGATTTATTAAAGTTAAGTGACAAAAGGCAATGGTGATTTAATTTAAGTGAAGTGAGTGAGGGATGTTTATGAAAAAATAAATGCTTAAGGTAATATAATTAATGATTTAGCTGTTTATTGAGATGGACGTGTCCGGATCGGGTGTATTGACACAATCGATATACTTTCTACGCTGATTAATGGATGGATACTCAATGACGTTGCAATGTTCGTCGTCGTACACTTTCTCTAATGCGCGCGTAGCCGCCGTTGCGTCACAACTTGCTTTCACAGTTTTCTTAAATTTTTATTCGACTCATCTAGAGTTAGACTCAAAGTTTCATCATTTAGGTAACATTAAAAAAACGAGTCTGAAAAAGAGGCTACTAGATTTAAGGGTCTATTATATTAATAACAGTGCGTTTTATGAATTTATTCAGACTGATTATATTACAGCCTATTGGTACTGCTTTGACGAAGTAAGTACCTCTCACTTTACGATTTCTCCGTCATAAATATAGTCGGCCACTAAATATTACGTAAACGAAACGGTATTGTCTAGACTACGACATGAAAGTCGAACTTTAAGTAATATATTTTTGATTATTTATTTATTTATACTTCATATACAAATAAGTACAATGGCGGACTTAATGCCAGAGGCATTCTCTACCAGTCAACCAAGAGGTGGTGCAGAGAAACGGGAAGTTTTATGTTGTAAGATTTTGTATGAAAGTACATAGTACTACTCCAAACATTAGTAAAAATATTTTGCTTGTGAACGGTCTCAATTATTTTAAAAATGATGTATTTTCTTCTTATATACCTACCTATATATACTGCTTAATAAATTGTTTACATTGTGCAACGGCTATAAGCTAGCCCACAGAAAAAATCGAATCCGGCTCTATTCAGATTGAATTTTCGGTTAGAAAATAATATAAAAACAAATAGAGATTTCTGTGTATCAAATACTGTTGGGCAATTTACAAATTCTTTGACTATTTACGTTAGAAAGATTACATTTCCTGAGATGCACAATCAACTACAGTTATTTGAATGAAATCACTCGTGCATAAGCATTTTACTAAGATGCCAAAGTGAACTAAACTTTGCGTCGCGGACTTAAAATACTTAACTTTAATATTATCTTCAAACTGTTTATTTTTTATTATTACCCATATTTACTGTAATAAAGAGCTTACAATAGTTTTTCAATACTATGGAGTGACTAAATAAATTATAATATGTATTAAAATGCATTAGCTGGACATTTTGATTTTAGTTTTATTTAATAATTGCTCTTTTTCTTCTTTTTATCAATTTTAATGACTTTGTTAAACTCTTTATAATGTATTTACCTACATATACACATATAAGTAATTTACCTATATGCATTTACTCTTATAATAAATGTAATATTAAATTACCGTTGCAACTTGAAAAAAAACAACTTTTAAATGGTGATAACGAAAGTATTTACGACAATTTCAATTCATAATAGCCAATATATATAAAAACTTAATTTAATTTCGATTAGTACTTATATCGCTTTATCAAGAACAGTAAAATATTTTCAGTCATAATAATATGAAAAGAGAGATATCGTAGTGCGTTTTTACGATGACAATTAAGAAACCCGTTTTCCGATCGACATTCAGTCATATCCTGGTTTTAATTAATCTTTCTTTTAAATCTTTTTAATTACGAGTCGTGGCCGTGCGGTTTTATGTACAGGGAGCAGGTTCAATCTCAACGCAGGCATAGTACCAAAGTAACTTTATAAAATTACAGACATTTTCGATATTATTGTGGGTCATTTTGAGCAAACAGTGCAGGGAAAGGGAGTGATAAGAAGGGAGGGATGAGGCTAATTACCAATGCTAATTAGCTAGCGTCGTGATCAATGCTCAAACCTTCCCTATACGGTATGACGCCAGTGCTTAGCAGTGGGATATTCATACTCTAGTACTAGCATTATTTATTTATAACAAGTCTTTTTCATTATTTATAAAACCGCATAGTTTTAATATTTTCATTCTTCTCTGTAAAGTGATTAATTTGTTCAGAATCCTTTGGTTTAATGCTAAGATAGATTGCTAGGTTCCCAGAATGAATCAGTAGTGGTGCTACTATGCTAAACTTTGCAGACTCATTGATTTATAATCCAATACTTTTATAGTTTTAATTAAATTCAAGAGTTGCAAGACATTGTTGTTTCTGCGGTTCAAATGCTTTTTTGCGATGCGTAAGTAGAGGTATAACTAAATGAGTTTTAGATGAAAATTCAGATTTTTTTTAACCCTTCATAAGAAAATGGCGGCTAGTCTTTCATTAATACTAAAATAGCTATGTTGCCCAACTAACAATATATAAATAAATAAGTACAGTTGCTATCACGTAAGTTTGAAATTTTCTCGATTACAATTTCCTTAACAGTCGATTCTATAACAAGATATACCAACTATAATATTATTAAAACGTAGTCACGTTCAGCTTCATACAAAGCGTGTTATTCGCACTTTTTGCTATCATTATCGAACTGTCAATGCACAATAGCAACTTAATAATAGAACCAGGGGTCATATTAAAATAACTGAAGCACGTGTGGAAGGGAGACAATGCTCTACATCGAGAATATCGCCATCTTGCTCCCACACTCACAACTATCTTAATTCAAAAGGTAGCTAGGCCTCCTTTGAATGTATTTACGTTATAAATGCCTCAAATGAGACAAAAAATGTCGTTACATTTGACTTGAATACTACTTATAAATAACATTGTAATGTAGAGTAGAATTTAAGCTACGTTTTTATTCGCCGTTCTTGACAATTATGTTGTTACTAGCTTGCCGCAAAAAAAATGGAATGTTAACGAGTAATGGCTTGTAATTTGTGTTTATTATTGCTTTAGTGCCTTGTCTATTCAAGTGATGTGTTTAAGATAGTGTTACAGGTTTTATGATGGTATTAATTTATGTAGAGTCTGTGAACTTTTATGCTTACAAGATAAGCAGCAATCTTGTCCCTATTGTTGATGAAAATTAATTGGTTTTAGTCGTTTGAACATAATATAATATATTCTACTTTATTCAAAACGTTTAAGATAGATTTTACACACGTAAATGGTCTAAAAGCTCAAATAATAATAAAGTATTCAACGTCAAATTTAACGTTCTATTCAGATAGCTACTATCATTTGAAACAGCCATTTTTACAATTAATGAATACTTAAACTTGAAAACTGTGAGAAACTCAAGTCACAATTGTTTTTACAGTCAACTAAATATTAGATAATATTATAACTATCAAAAGTTATTTTTATTATTTTAGCGAAGTAAACAAACTCCCCACTAATTCTCTTAAACAGCTGTTAATAGGATATTTTAAATTTTATTTGTAATGTTTCAAAATCGAAATCTAAATGTTTTTATTTTTATTAGGATTTAATCATCTACACAAAAGTTGTTAATGTAAATGTTCAAATAATACAATTTATTTGCATGTTATTTAAGAAACCAAAACAAAATTTTAAGAGCAAAAACAGGTAATTTCTTAAAACAATATTCATTAGAGACTTCAATAGGCGATCCCGCTAATGTATCTAAGAAATGCTGCAATGGACTTTAAATTGATATTGCTAACGTATTTAGACTTGTACATGTACATCGTCCCTCGGAACAAATATAAGAGGATAGTTGAAATTTATAATACAGAAGTTACGCCTCCAAATAAGCAACTTACACGCTTTATGATTTTAGGTAATAAAATTTTTGAGATGAGATCCAACCAATGACGGAATTAATGACTTCCAACTATCAGAGCTGTCTGTTATTATTTTGATGAACTTTCTAAATAAATCGAGTATTTATCAATCGCTAAATACTGTTACTAAGAGAATGTAAAAAGTTTTGATACGTATGACGCAAAACAAAATATCTTTTTCTTGTATTAAAATATATTTATATTGCAATAATTTGGAAGAGACAATACTGATATTGAAAAAATAAAATTTATTACAAAAACCAACTTATATTTTGAATATTTTTATAACACACACAGATTTTCACCTTAACCTTGCTAGAAGTAGGTTTTCTGCATGAAACTTGTACATATTTAACGCGGTCTACTTGACCACAGGCGACGGACCGTATAGTCCACCGCTTTCTCTACAATTGACGGATCAGTATGAACGCAGGGTTAATTACTTAGAATTTGCGGCTTTCTAGCATTTTACTGTCGTTTGTTTACGTGAAGATATTTTAATAGTTATTTGTAATTAAATGGGTATTTTATTGTTTGTTTCTTGCGTTTATTTATGGCTTCGGGTTGCTATGTTATTTCGTTAGTTTTCTTTTTATTTTGCCTGGATGTAAGCCGTTATAAACGCGGTTAAGAATATTTACTTATTTAATATTTTTTGTACACCTTCCATTTATATAAAAGAAGCATTCGTTAAGAAGTGTACAAAGGTACTCCTATTACTTTAAAAAAATCAGAAAACCTGCACAAGGACTAATTTAAATGCATTTTATTTTATAGTGTGACAGTGACTTTAAAAAGCTGATTGTTATCAAAATTGATCAAGTTTACTCGTATGGTAATAGAAGAATTTGAGTCTCCATTAGATACAATTATGAAAAGGTAATGCTCAGGTACTGTTGCATAATTTGTATGAAAATAAAAACAAAAAAGGTACTTTGAGACAGCTTGTTAAAGTTACACAACAACAATCTTTTTTGAACTTTTACATCGCTTGCCAATAAGTATCCTTTCGTAACACGTGACGTAATTCTATAAGGAAACAGTTATTTAAGTCAATCATTATCGAAGTAATCTATCTCTTATTTTAACAAGGTATTATGCAAAGGGTTTTAACTTACAAAATGTGTTCGTGTGTTTCGTAGAAAATATGTATGATTATTTAGGGTTGCGTACTTTTTTATTTATCAAAAATGATATATACAATAGCGTTTTCTTAGAGATGATGTACTCTTACCAATACTGTACGTGATAGTTAAGCAAAGGTTTATCTAAAGCCAATATTGAAGTTACCTAATATGAAGCTGTTATGTGGTTATTTTTGCACATTATTTTGATTTTTCTTATTTGAACGGAACTCTCAGAGACGCAAGCCGGACTTGTTCGGTTTTATTTTACTGTAAATTAACACGCAATACAAAATTACGCTAAATATAAAGCAATCTTAATTGTTAATCTTGAAACTACAAAACATCCTAGTTATAAACTATGTATGTCTTTACAATATCGAGTCAAAAGGCATATCGCATCATGAATTCCTTCTTCTTAACACACTTCGTAGTACCATATGTGTCAACTAGAAGTCAATCAATCAATCAATCAATCAATCAATAACTTTATTGCATTCCATAATGTGTACAAAGCTGGTGGGTAAAATTAAGAGAAACAATTATGGACCCTGTCGGGCACAGCAAAATTAGTTTTTTTAGAGGAGAGGATGAAGAGCGCTTTTTAACATTTTAACATTAAAATCAAGGAAGAGAATCTTACTTTTACATATTTAAGTAAATATTATTATGTGTAGATTTATTTTATTTTAATTATTTATTACATATTTATAAATTATTAATTTATACTATTAACTAAATAGTAAGTATATAATTATATAATTAAAGATATAGCACGGTACGTAAGGTAAATATATTAATGTATTGAGTATTGCTTGTCCACGGTTACACTGAAGAAAGCAATAATACACAAAGTTGATGACAATTCATTCAAACAATGAACGGTAACTGTAAATTTGATGATGCAATTAGCTATAGGAATGACGCATTCCAATGAATATGTGGACAGTGGGCTGGTGTCTGCTTTGCAAATCAGTTACATCTATATTAGTATGAGAACCTAATGAGTTTCTTTGAACTTGATTATCTCTGGTATTGAATGGCGGATATAAATTAAAGAAGAATAGTGCGTGTACCTTCACACGCGATTTAAGTAAAAGTTCTTTCTAAAGGGTCTCTTATAATACATAAGAGACTAGCTGTTGCCCGCGACTTCGTCCCCGTGGGTAGAAGATATAAGTTATGATTTATACCTGCCCTATTATTTTCACAATTTCCATTGTATCTTAGCTCCTATTAGTCGCAGCGTGATGGTTTATAGCCTAAAGTCTTCCTCGATGAATGGTCTATTTAACACAAAAATAATTTTTCAATTTGGACGAGTAGTTCCTGAGATTAGCGCGTTCAAACAAACAAACAAACCCTTCAGCTTTATATATTAGTATAGATATAGTATAGATGAAAATTATTACTATTTTCAATTTATTAATTTCTTATCATTTATTGTCATTTTGTTTTTATTGATTTGTTTGTAAGCTATATTTTGAAAAAAAAAAACGATGGCACAGCAACGTGACGCCATATTACCGTACCGGAATTCTGTTGCAAAGTCGTCCAGTTACCTAGGAGGTTGGAGGTCGCGACTTAAAAAGTTTTACTTCAAAAATGTGTTTTATTTTCGACTGATATACTACAAAGTATGTCTCTAACATGTTCAACACAACCTTGAGAAATTTATAGACGTGCTTGTTTCCTCACTATGTTTTCCTGCATCGTTTTTAGTAAGTGATAATTAATTTGCAATGCACACAGTCATCTTGGTAACCGTAGTTCCAGCAGTAATACTCGTAAGACAAGTCTAACATTGTAAGCGAAATCGTCATTTCATAGAGTTTAATGATAATATATGTTGAAGAAAAGTGTTCCTTTACGTGCTTAACATTTGACTGGAAATACAAACTGTGTAAATAGTTTGTATGGCTAGGCTATTCTCAAATGGATTTCACAGCGATTTATTATTTAGAGTTTGACTCCCGACGTTTCATCGGCGTTCTTTCGAAGCAAGACGCAAAAATTTTTTTCAACATTTTTTAAGTTTATTTCAATATTCGGCAAATAATGCAAGCAATCTATATAAGTATACTATCTGTATAAGTAAATTAAGTATGGGATAGCTTATACGGGAATAATTTTCACTTACCTTTAAATATATTTTTTAACTAAATATTTGCCAAAGGTGCGAACCACAAATCATATGGTAAATACCTCATACTTTTCATTTTTCAAAACGTAAAATCACAGGGCAACAAAAAATTCAATTCTTTGCAAGATTTTATAAAATGACATGACAAGATTTATTTCCCGCCAAAGCATTTTACAAATAAAACCTCAATATTCCTTTCAAAAACCAGGTGCGTTCGAAATTCAAAAAAAGAATTTATTTATATGCCAGCAACAAGAAAAAAATAACATAAATATAAATGTCTTTTGTGAATAGTTTCTAATTTCAAATATATTTTTTGTGCTTTAAAAATACGACAGTGTTACTGGCTTGACAGACAAGACTTGTTCGAAATTCATTTTTTTTTTTCAGCTGATCCTTTATCTACTAAATTTTAACGACGTTAAGGCCAAGGTACGAAACGACTGCCTAGGCAAATCTCAACTATAATAACAATAGGTTAGTAGTCGATTCGCCCGAATTTAACTCGCGCGAATCGACTACTTTTATTTTTGAATATTTTTTAGTGACACATTTAACAGCGAATCCGGTACACCAAAATTTTGTAATGCCCTATTCGCCCGAAACTATCATTGTACCTACTACTTATTTTTTTTCTTAAATATACGAATCGATTTCGGGCGAATCGACTACTAAGCCATAACAACATACTAAACTAATTTTCCTTCGTGAGACCGAAACTATTTATAAGATTAAACTAAAGATGTTAGTCGATATAGTAA
This sequence comes from Trichoplusia ni, assembly GCF_003590095.1. Taxonomy (NCBI): domain Eukaryota; kingdom Metazoa; phylum Arthropoda; class Insecta; order Lepidoptera; family Noctuidae; genus Trichoplusia; species Trichoplusia ni. The sequence goes on from NC_039491.1 coordinate 8,993,440, forward strand.
CAGATAACTTAAACAGGTTGTCAGGTCACGGCCTTGTGGGAATGATGGTGTCTGATATAAACAACTGACGAAGGTTCCTGATTACCGTCCAACGATAAATAGAGGATACGATCTTAGTGTTAATTTCATACTTCGATTTGCATAAACGAGTTTCTAATGTTGTTTGTAGTTATAAATAAGGAATGTTGTTTTATATAATTATTATTAATTTTCAAACGGTTATAAAAAGGAAGAGGTTTTCAATACGTCTGTATTGTTTTTGTTTTTTTAGCTCATAACTTCGGTCTGGATAAATAGATTAGTGGATTTTCTTCCCATTGAAGCGAAATAGCTGATATTTGGACGCGTCAATTTTCTCTTAGTAGTTTATTATTTGAAGCTGGTTGTAGGTTTTTTTGTTAAAATATTCAGTTATTCATAAATACTCAGTTATTGAATCTATGTGCAGTTTTTACATTTTGCAGTGAACATAATATAAAACGTGTGCAGATGTTATTTGAGCAGCATTCTTATTGTTTTCGTTCAAATAACTAATGTTCTCGAAACTAGCAAAAGAAAAACACAGAAAAAGCGTTTACAATCTCTTTGTATCTCCCAAAAACAATTGTTATAAGTAAACAGTGACATCGGAAAAAAATCTATTTTCTTTATCCGTGCCGAATATGTTTACAAACAACACTTAAACAGTTATTTTCAATTGTCAGGAAATATATTATTGACATTATTTTCATCTTAACCACTATATTAATATCTAATCGGATTATTAAAGCCACAAAAGTTAGTATGTTCTGACAAATACCCGTACTATGATTAAATAAAGCTGCAACTGTAGCCAGAGTGCAAGCAAGACAGCGTAATATATTGCACGTAGCGCTGTCTCGCTTCAATGTTAACAATACTATTTTAGGAGCTCATAATACAGGAGCAGTTGACAGCTGCTTCTAGTGTTTGCATTGAACTTGTGAAAAGGATGGGCAAACACAATCTGAACTACGATTGTCAAGTGTTTTTCAATTGTACTGTGAGTGTGAAGACATCTAAAAGGAAGTACTAGGTTGATCGATAAAAAGTAGTCTAAATTCTATCTTAGCATAAAATCCATATCAGAAATAAATAAATATTTTGATTGTTTAAGAACGACTCTTGAACGGAAAGTTGATCCTTGTGGGAGGGGGGGGGGGGCAGGTATTTAAGATAATATGAGGTAGGAGGGTAAAAGCCATATCAAGAAAAGAATATACCCGTTTTATTATATTTTTGTTTTATTAAACGTCTACTGAGCTAGAAAGACAGCCAAAGCTGAGAATCCTAAAAGAATTACCAATAAATATATCTAAAATACCCAGTAGGTACATACTTTTTACAACATGTGGTTTCTTACTTAAGCTTATATTGATTAATTATATGTCATTTTGTATAAAGACATTGCACCAACATTTGAATAAAAAAAAAAACAAGAAGGAAGATTTTTTTTTTTTCTAATTTTCTCCTTCTTTGTCGGCTGTAACAATTTTATAATTTATGTACATGAAGCGTATTAAGTTCAGCTTACGGTTTATTCACCGTATGTCAGTAAGGTGTTAGATTAATGTGGTAAACATCAGAGAATATTAATATTAAATTATATGTTTAAACGAGGTGTTTACTTGAAGATGGGCTTTTATCTTTTCTTTGAGGTGTGCAACACAAATGAGATGAGTATGGGGTACCTGTATCTGCCTATCTAATCCAGAAAATACGCTGTATTAACATTATTCTCGCTTTGTTAAAGTTCCGTACCTATGGTTGAAAACGGAATCTTACTGAGTCACCGGTTGCTTGGCCTTCTGTCTGTCACCAGGCTCTCATGAAACGTGATAGCTTGACAGTTGAAATTTTCACCGATGCAGTTGCCGCTATAGTATGAAATATAAGCACATATAAATTAACGAGTATGTACTTATAACCACAATCAACCTTATTTGTCACCCAACGGATTTCCTCTCCTGAGCCTATTTGGACGGCACGTATTTATTTTATTTTGTCGGTTAAAAATACTCGTAACTGACACTTGGATTTTCAACAATGCCTCTTTATATAGTAAAAAACTCCTATGCCTTCTTCTATACGAAACCACATCATGCGTAATTACAAACTAATTCATTTATTATTTATTAACAACTAATATTGTTCTCCTTGTTCCAGATCCCATCAAGAAACACCTTGTATAGTGTTGTGAACGTGAATAGATAGATGTGTGTAAAGTAATGCGGTACAGTGAGGCACGGTCACCAATGAAGCGACGCAGAATTCGGTTTGTCCCGAATACGATACAGTGAATAAGACACGATGTTACAAGCTAGTGTGTCGGTGCTCCTTACAGGATGTCTTGCTATAGGTAAGTTGGATGAGGTTTACATTTACTATGTGTATGATAATAGTAGAAAAGTGGCATCTGAACATAGGCTTTTGAAAATGAGTGCGGTTTGCAAACGATATCAAAGCCAAAAATTTGTTTTTGAAATATAATGCAAAATAGTAGGGAAGAGAAATCTATACATTGGCTATTTTTAAATCAATGTGCGTAGGGTTTGCAATCGATATCGAAGCCCAAAAATAGTTTTTTTTGTGCTTTGCTTTTAAACGGGTAATCCGATCCATTCAATTGGTTGAGGTAAGCTTCTGTTAGCAATTAGTGTTTTGTTTCATGACAAACAATTCATACATAAAAAAATGTGCCAGTTTAAAGAACCATATAAAATAATTGTTCGAAAAATATATATCCAAAACCTAATGTCCAAAGATATTTACAAGTTCCACTTCTACAAGCGAACGTACGTGTGTATGCTACTGAGCTCCTAAACTACTAGACACGTTTGAAGGACTTTTTGTATGCGTTTGGGTGGCGCCGTGGATGGTTCAGATTTACAAATCGAAATAAGAAGTTCTCCGGATCAGCTAGTTTATGTAACTTTTAAGTTTGAGGCATTTCGTTGACAGTGCTGGATGATATAGTTAACCAAATACTTAATTTCATAATTCAACAATGGTTTCTAGGAGAGCAACTTAGTTACTGCTCAATAAAAGTGTAATGTTATATGGAACGTTTACATTTTAAATTCATTATGGCCTTCAAATAGTTAATAGATAATAAAAAAATTCAGATCTTATTTTACAGATTTTTGAAGTGACTACTAAAGCCTACAAGACTGCAAGATTTTTTATGTGTCTCTACATTTTTTACTAGAAATGAAAACACTCTTAGTTAATCTTAAGTATATGCATAACAATAACATTGTAATATTCATACACAAAAGAACCTTTTTATATTTAAGTCGGTTTTCAAATTGTGAAGTTCATCCACGCGAATAATGACGTCACAACATAGCAAAGTGTCGAGACTGAGTACTAGGACTACATAATTAGCGAGCGTAATTACTATTCCATGCGTCTAATTCATACTCTGTCCTCGCATGTACAACTTCCTTACATCCTTAAGGCATTTAATAGTGAATAGAATGAAGTTTAATAATAACTCCTTGATGATTCTGATTTCCTGGTACTTTACGAAAATTCTCAATAGATTATTTAAATTTTCATTAGTTGTTATAGCGATTTATTAATTAATTAATTTGTTTACCAATAAAGTCATAAATATAATTTCACAGATTAATTTTATTCTTGCATCCCTACTTATATTATAAATGCGAATATTAGTATGTTTTTTACAAAAATACTTAACCATCATGAAACTTTTGTACACGTGTTCTTCGAATGATAAGAAGGTAACATAGGTTTCGTTATAATTGTCTTTAAAAAAAACATTTTTTCAAGCGGGCGGGGTCGCGTTCGACCGCTAGTTACTTAATAACCATTTAGTGTTTCAAAAACAGAAATTACGAAATAATTGAAACTCGTATTTTTCTCCACGTCCGACCTTTTTGGAACGAACGATGGAACAATGGCCGGAGTGGACAGATGAAATTACGGAGGCACTCTCTCACGAACCCGCGGTCGTGACAAACAGCCACTTTTCGTTTCCCGTTCGTGTATTAAATGCTCACTGTTGTCGCTTTGCCCGTAAAAATGGCTGAGTTAATTCAAGTAATTTTCTTTAAAATTCAGAAATTTTGTAACTTTGTTTTTTGAAAACCGATAGCTAAAAGAAATAATGACACAAAATTAACAAGTTATTTCCGAATATTTATTGATTACCTACTTAAAGAAATTTGTAAAAAATTGATTTTTTCGTACTACTTTTTTATAAAATAGTCGGTTTGTTAAGTACCATCAACTTCATTTAAACTTTTCTTGTGTTCAAAAAGCAACATCAGTTTGACATAATTAAACCATAGTATAATTAACAAAACACCACCTTTAAGACCTCACGAAGCACGAAAAGCGCCGCATATTAATATAGCTTAAATTCCCATTCGCCCTGTTAATACCTGTAACAAAGGGACAAATACAATTGTCTTAGTCACCGGACCCTGACAGAATACCGCATTATTCTATAGTAAAACAACTGACATTAAACGGTGCAACAATGCAAAGCAATCGCATTGAACCATCGTAATTGGGAGCTTATGAGCATTCTATGGTAATGTTATATGGTATAGACAAGCCACAAATAGCTAAGCTTAAGTACGGTTAGGAAAGAAAGCTATTTAAAAAAAATGCAATTAGAAATTGTCCTGCCTCTGAATACAAGTGATATTTCTACAATAGCTAAAGTTAGTAATTAGCACACGAATGCATGGAAATGACAAGTCAAATGTCATTCAAATACACTTGAGGGTTTTTTATTACATGTAATGTTTGTAGAATTGTCACTTAGCTAGAGAAACTGGTTCCAATCAAATAAGATAATTTTGAATAAAGAGGCGTAGTTAGCAAAATACTGTTTTACACCAATGTCACAAATGTTTAGAAGTAATTTTCGGCTCCTAGGACGACGTTAGTTAATTGATTTTTGTTGCTAACCGTACTATTAAATGTGCCTAGAAAGATAGGACTTGGCAAGTGACAGTAATTTAATCCATTTGTGATTATGTACTCCTATTGTTCGGTTAGATATGCTGAAAAGGTAAAAGCGGCATGCTGACATTTATTAAGCACCCATTTGAAATAAAACGTTTGGGTTAAAATATGGTTAAGAAGAAAATTAAACTCTCCAAAAGACATGGAGAACGTTTTCCCTGCAAACTGGAAAGACTCAAAATCTCAGCATTAGTGAAGTGAGAGAGAACACTATAATTATAAATTTCCCATCATCAGCTCTCATCCGCTCTACAATACCAGTCACGTTATTGGAAAAACCCTTTAAAAAGTATTTAGTACTCCTGAATAGTTTGCCAGTTCCAGCTTCCAAAATAGTCGATTGTCTCCTTAAGACATACAAACCGTCTGGATGGATGCTTTTCTTATTGAAAATACATCCATACATTCTTGTAAGAATATATTAAAAAAATGGTCTGTGTCTAATTTGAAATCGAAACAATTAATGGAAGAGGCTTTCTTCTAATACATGAGTCTTAAAATATCTGACGCACACAATATTTCACACCTGCTTTCTTTATCACGATATGTATGCTCGATACATACATAAATTGTTTTTGACAAGTTAATTTTCAAAAGATTCATTTGTTTAGCTTTCCGTTCTTAAACAATCCCTACCTCTCTTGACGTTATAGAAATCTCTTGAAAATAATCGCGAGGTAATTAATTTTAAACAAGCAATTAACTTCTTGTAAAAGCTAATAAATGAACTTAAGAAATAGCAGTTGAAATGTTGTCAAAAGATTTAAATATTTTTGAAGAATGAGTGTAAGATGAAGAGTTCTTATAAGTTAAAAAGGCTTTGTTAATTAAATTTATTTGTTTGTAGTATTTGCCATTGTTCAAACATTGTTCTACTGTGTTTGAACAAAGCTGTTTTTATTAATGAAATTCTGTAAAAGATTATGAAGACTATTCAAATGTTTAATTTACTAGCTAATCCTAACTTCGATCTGTCGGGCCCGTTTGTAAATTTAAACTATCCAAGGCGTCACTCAAAACACAAACAAATCGGTTCAGCCGTTGAGGAGGAGTTCAGTGACATACACACGTACAGCAGAACTTTATTATACATTCATTAAAAAAAACTTCCATATTTTTGCCCCGGCGCGAGACTATTTCCAGTACTTTTTGAAAGATATTATCTGACATCCAAACGATACTACAATTTTTTTCTAACAAAATATTTAAATCTAGCTTCACACGCGCACACATACAAACCAACACCTACAGCGGTACTGAGTGTCTTCAACACTAGGAACACGACCGAGCTGGTCGTTTGCATTGGAACCGCGCTCAATACAAAGTACCAGGCGAACATGACGTGACTGTAGTTCGATTGTAAGATCTCAACTAGGCGCTGTACGCACTTACTTTAGCAGGCTTATTGTTTCTAATGTTCTGGTTTCGGTATTAAATTTGTTCTTGATGTCAATTTTTAAATTTTGATTTTGAAATACAGGATCGCAGTTTTAACACGTTATATTCCTTTATTATCGTAACCGTTTTTACTGTCTCTACATTATTTCAATTTGTTGTACTCTTCTTCCACAACTGCACGTTATGACCTGACTTTGTTTAACTAAAGCTTATTATTTTTTTATGTAATGAATTTTGATGAAAATTGATTTTGATTACAATTAAAACAACACAGTATCTTGACAAATATCAATAGTAAAATTCCATCTACTTAAAATGACAATTAAGAAAGGCATTAAGATTTTCCAGTGGAAACGGAATGGCCTTAACAAAATTTACGGCGAACGAAGCTGGTAATTGTAGGAGTCTGGAGTAGTTCTTCTAAGTTACTTCAGGGATTTACTTGAGATTTATTGATATAAACGCGACTCTACTGTTCGAATAATTACGTTGAAAATGGAGCAGTTATAAGCTGTTTACAGTAATGTTCAAAGATTAATTTAATTTAATTAAAATAGGTGATTATGATCATGACGATATTAACGATTTTGTGATCCACTGCTGGAGATAGTGGTGACTATGTCAGGACCGAATGGATCTGAAGAAAATCCTCTCAGGCTTTACTTCAGACCCCATTCATGATTAAATTTCAATTCAGGCCGACTCAACAACCCTTCCTGTTCAAATTATAAAATTAATTAATTAAATTACTTCTAAATGTTCGTATTCGATTTCTTAAGTATTCTGAAAACAAAAACAATTAAAGCAACCTGGATTCCCGCCACCAGTACTCAAAGTAAGATGGTTGCAGCTGTGGGGGAACAGGACGCTGCTCTAAACTGTGTTTGCCGTCTCTTTTTCACAACTTACTTATGAAAGCAGTGGAATGCCTCGAGGGAAAACGATCGTTAAGCTCACCATCCATGTTTTGTTTATAAAGGTTTCTCACTCATTATTATAAAACAAGTCTGACCTACTTAAAATCTTCCTTATTTCCCTTGAGTCAGCGATTTTGCAGTAAAATTTATGTTTTCTTACTTAATAGGTGCTAGAAAATGAATTTCGTTGCTCGGACCTCGTGTCTTTGTAGGTTTTAAATTATGAATAGAAAATGGTACTTAAAATTTAAGGGATTACTAAAAAAAACCTTTAAACTCCTAATACAAAATATAATCTTAACAAAGATTATAGCAGTTAGCGCATGTTTCACAATAAATTGAAAAATGCGACTAGTAATTTAGCGGGAACTTATAATATGTGGCGATGAAAGATAAAGGAGTTAAATGTTATTTATTTTGAGAAAGATGGTGAAACCGGGCCTCGATTCTGCTATTTTATAATAGCCGATGAATGGATGGCAATTGGATTAAATTTGAAATTATTCCAAGTCCTTAAGCATTTTGCCAACACAATAATTGGAAGTTAATTGTATTGACCTTTAATGTAACGTCCCGTACTGAATTTACAATTATTGTTTAGAAAAATGCTTAAGAGATTACGAAAATTGACACTTTAAGCCAAATTTCATTAATTCATCGGCCGTTATAAATAGCAGAATCGGGGCCCTGGCCCTTAAAGTTATAAATGACATACTTCTACATTTTAAGTCGATGGGTGCCAATGGGTGGATAGTTGACCATTAGTAAATAGAGGAATCGTCAGTACCTTGGAAGGGCGTTAAGCCGTTGATCGATTGTCATACACTGATCATTAACAATATTGACAAGTCATGGAACATTAACTACTATTCTCCATATTTTATAGTTATGTATACCCGCCTACTGACTTCAGACTGTTTACTAAGACAGTATTACAATAAATACCGTATTAAATTTAATGCAGTTAGAGAAAAACCAACCCTTACAATGAACTTAGAGAAAAAATAAACGTGATATTTAAACAGAATGTACAAATACAATCAATTCTCTTTCTCCGATTCGTAAATACAAGTCACCTTTATTCAGGCAAGTCTTTTAATAATATATTGTCCTAAATAGCTAACCAAGTGTCGCCCACACTGTAAGTTCTCTAAAGTACTAACCTAGTGACCTCCTTGCTATAACCAAGTAATGATTGATTTACCGCGCCAATTTTAATTGATACTTAAATTACCAGTCATTGTTTTGAAATAGCAATGAGTTGGCGTTTCAAGTTAAATTGGTTTTCTCCACATGGTCCATAAATTAGCTAGTACATGTTTAAATTAGTATATGTATGCGTAGTAGTCTCTAAAAATCATTGTCTCCAGGCTAATAGTGATGTCAAATTTACGCTTAAAATGAGTGAAAGTGTATTCATTCATTAAATTAAATATGTCGATCATTAAAATACCTTTCTACTGCGATTCTTTCTCTACATTTTATTATAACACGTTTCTTGTAACGCATCACACAGATGCGGTCAAAAGCTTAAATCTGGATTTATATTAGTAGGTACCTGGAACATATAAAACCAAGAAGTGAGACTACATATGTAAGTGGCACGGTAATCTAATTTCCTTAACCATTACAAATAGACAACATGTACACGTCCCTGCACCGTCGTATTTAACTAATCCTTTATAGATGTCCGTGCTTCTATCGGTAAGCCGTACAAATGTGATCTCGGTCGGCTTATAACGCCAACGATTTTCCGCTTGACCATTGAAAATGTATTTAACTCACACGTGTATGTTGAGATTTGATTTTGTGTAGTGTTTGGAAGGACTAAGTTTGAATGAGTCATGAGTAGCGATAACGTGTCCTTGGTAAAGCTATTCTTTTGGCATGTCTGATAGAGTCCATAATTACGTCAGTGATCGCCAAGCATTGTGGATAAGAAAAGAAAAATAAAAAAAACACAACCTCATCCCGTCTTGCGTAAGTATTTTAAATTCTGTGAGTATATGTAATTTTTATGTTGTATATTTTCTTTTATAAGTTAAATATGGCTAAATAAGAAGGCCTTCCTCAATAAACTGTAACTAATAATGTACCTAGGTCTTAACCAAATGCCAGTCGTTTATAAGACTCTACATTCTAAGTAATATACATTTTTATTTTATCCATGTTGGCGTTATCCAGGTGGGCGAGAGCGACCACGTGCGAATGTGGAATCGTGAACTAGACGGGTACTAGGAGCGCATACATTCCGAAGAAGTCGTACGTTGTACGTAACGAATGCCTCTGCCTACATCAGTAGGTTACGTGTTAGAAAATTCTAATCTCACCTAAACTGTGATCGTGTCACGTGTTTACATATGTTTTGGTAAACTACAAAATAATTGTCCGTAAAAATTATAAACACACTTGTTTACAGAATCAAAACTAACAAATAATATTAAGGACATAAAATTTACATATCAAAGAATGGAATTCTAAACTTAATAATGTTTATGTACACACGACAAGCCTGCCCTTAGGCAACGACAAATACACATAACCTCAATGCCAACGTCGCGACATCCTACAAAGGAGAAATACTCATAGAAACAAGTTATTAATTATTCAAATAAACAAAAGCATTACGAACATAATTGGAAATTAAGAGCTGTCTGTATGTATAAATTATAATCGCACGCACAATTATGTCTTATTCAACTCGAGTTTAATTAAAACATCATTGGCTGAATTTTCCTGTCCTCCTGTGAAAATGGATTTTCTAATTAAAACCGTAATTTGTAGTAAACGTGGTTGACTAATTACACATACATATGTTAATTAAGTTATTCTAATGAACACTCTAATAACACAAGTTGATGGTTGTTTACCATCGCAAGGCTCTACTAAACGTACATACAATGTTTAGATTATTCTAATCTTTATCCTCTAAGAGTATTAGATACCTCAGAGCATTAGACGTTCTTAGAAAGTACTAGGAGACTATAACGCGGCAGAAGGTTCACGCTAGCGATCCCGTATGTGGGACGCTCGTATCCCGAGTCCAGCCACAAGCACACATGTAAACAGCGCACGTTGATAGCGAGGTTTTCTATGATCCCTATACCCGCTTCTCTCTAACGCCTACTAAACAGCGGTGTAGAGCGAGACAACATATGGACACGCGTCTATGAACTAGTGTGAATGTGTGATACCTGTGTGAGTTTGTGGAGCGATTTGCTTTTTTTTCTATTCCTCGCTTGTGTGAGTTTTATAAGTATTTTTCAACACATATGGAAGGTTCTTTCTGTGAAGGAAAATGGTTCTAGGATAGATTTTACAATAACGGGTTCGTGTACTAATGGCAGTTTGGCTTAGGAATCCAAATATTGAAAGTATTGGAAAGCTTAGGATAAATAGGGTTTTCGAAAAGCCTGAATAATTTATGGTTAGTTTGATTTTATTAAAGAAATTTGGGTCAAACTGATATATTGGTGTACATAAGAATGGTAATTTTTGATAATAAAACAGCATTATTTATAAACCATTAGGGTCCTAAAAAGGATTTTCTCAAAAAAGAAAACAACATGACTCTAAAATTTAGTGACAAAAATAAGTTGTATTTAATCTTAAATTACATTATCGTGTTCAAATTTTAATAAGAGTGTCTACTTGCTTTAAATTCAGCACTCGAACCATTGGCTCGAAACGAAAATTCATTTGATTTCACACAATTATGAGTCCCTGGTACCTGTTGAAAGGGCATACGAGGAACAAACACGTCTATTAACCGGTAAATGGGTAATTTTAATTCGTTATAATGAAACACAATTTTAATGATAGAATATTAAATTAGTTAAAATTAATTTCGAAGATAATTTTTCGCAATAAGCAATAAAATTATTGATTAAAAGTCTTAAGATAGAACATGATATTAAACTGAGTAACTAGTTACACAGATAATTATGATTTAATTCAAAATGGCTATCTGGATAGTTTTAAATACCGCGGGGCTTTTTTTAAACATTTAATTACGTGGACATATACAACCAGATTCAGGACAAGCATTTGTGGATCACTCAAACCCAAAGCCTAGACCTTAATAGAGAAAATAATATTGCATTGTTATAAAGATTATTTATATTCTCGTGTCATAAGTAAAAAAATCGACAAAAAATAGATTATAGCTGATTCTTAGACTTACTGAATATAATTATGGATATGAAATTTCATTAACAAAGGTCATGTCGTTTCGGAGAAATATGCCAAATAATTTTGTGATATGAGAATTTAATAATATGTATGAGAAGATAAATTATTTTTTTAAGTAATTTAATAAATAAATATTTATTCTGATTAAAATATTAATACTTACCTATCTTCTTCGTATTAATTAAATTAAAAACGAGTTTATATTTGTAAAGAAAAATATATTTTTCTTCAAATATTATCTATAAATAGAATAGACACTGTTTTATTAATCTGTGGTATGATTTGTCTTGTCTATGAATCGTTTAGCTGTCATGAGAAAACTTATTTGAAATTAATTTTGTTCGTTACATTGAAGACTAACAGTAATTGTGATTTGGGAATCGACATTGTGATTAATAGCATTAAATGTCGTTTCTTTACTTTCAGGAGCTTCGCATACTTTTCTCTGAAAGATAGGCTGCCTGTGATATTAACGAAAATCATAGATCAATTATCGAGGGATGGAGACAAAATCAAAAGTGCTAATTCGGCATCAAACGAAGACGTCACTAGTTTCATGCAAGCCGTAGCGAAGCTGAAGCCTATCTTCTTCGTATTAATTAAATTAAAAACGAGTTTATATTTGAAGAAAAATATATTTTTCTTTACATATTTAAAACCAGGAACAAATTTGATACTAAGTAATGCCAACTCCGTTTGAAATCAAAACGTGCATTAAACTAGTTTAATAGGCGAAGCAGAGTTAATACGCTGCGACTTTGGCTTATCTTTCGTAACAATAAACTGTTATGGACTATTAAACCTTCTTGAACGTTTCGTTGGACACGGAATACATTTGAAACATGTTGTAAATAAGTGTGGAGTTGATAATGTCGCCTACGACTAGGATCGTTTGGCTGAGTAGACAAAGTTGGAATTTGAATCCCGATACGCAAAAATGTAGTTTCGAATTCAATTTTCGTGATGCAACACAGAATTTTCTTTGATGTGTATACGTGTCTATAGTCATTACACAGAGTGGTTCCAGGATTTAAACTTTGCTAAAATTTGGTACACATTCCATACAATAATTAAAATAGAAATACACATTTTTAGGTTAAACCAAAGCTTAGAAACTCTGTTGTCCATCCGTCTAACTATCATTAAACTGTTTTAAATAAACCGTGATAGCTATAGATGAGAGATAGATGTATTTCTGTCGCTATATGTTCAGTGTCGCTAGTCCGACTCAAACTTAAAGGGTTATTTCAGACCTTGTTTAGTCAACTTAAATTATACTAATATTTAGACTCAAAAGTTTTCGTGAATATTCGTAAAATCTTCGATAAAATTTGCTGAGAATCCAGGATTAATTCAGGCTACTTTTGTAGCGATAACGGATATCCACGAATTTTGAAAATTTCAAACTGCCCCGGGGAATATCTTGTGAAATTATAATTGGGCCGATGTAAAAGCCTTAAGTCAAAGGGAAAAACTTTTGTAAATCGTATAAGGAAATAGAGATTTTAAAAGTGTTTTTTATCCTACTCCCTACTTTAAAATGAAACTACCTAATGAAAATTTTACGTATGGATGGGAAACTACCGCCACGTCTGAAGCTAATAATTAAGTGTTCGGCAGAGAGATGTTGTTATACAGCGTGTATTCATTTATTTTTAGACTTTTAGTTTGTTCGTGCTTACCTTCAGAATATCTAATCCAATACCAAAGTCAGGTTTTAGGCACAGCGACTTCATGATTAAATTTAGGTATTATAATTAATAATCTCATTTTTTTCCCGCCTTTGGCAGGGATGAGGATGTCTTTTTTGACGCTTTGTAAATAATGTTTATTTTTCGTTTTATATTGATGTAGTTTTAAAAATGTAAATATTAGTTTAGTTTAATTTATTTAAAAATAGCATATATTGTGTTTGATACTTAATTGTGGTATAAATTTATTAAAAGTTTTATCTCTTAGTTTAGAAAATAATAAAGTCTTGCGAGAATAATCTCATAATTAATGGGAATTTGGGTGTATGTAATAATAATTACCCGTCTTCATTTTTGTCGATAAAGTGGCTTGTTTTACCCTGTAAATAAATTTTAATGTAATAATAATTAATTCTCCGATATCCCAATTTACTCGTAATTCTCGCATACGGCTCGAGTTGAAAATAATACCTATGTGGTTAACCCAGATTCGTTAATAGATAAAATAACGGGCAATAAATTATACTTAACCTTATTACAAATCCGTCCATATCTGTGTTAATACATACATTATTTACAACACCCTGTAATCGGATCGGGTTTAATTGACACACACTTCCCTGAATTTTCCGTCTACTCGACAAATACCTCGTTTCCTGCATAAAATAGGATTTAAATATTGAAAACTTTTTAACATCATAATTTTCAAAGTTGTGCACACCCGATCACGAGAACAAACTGCAAAGAAATTGCAAACATATTGCGAAGTATTCAAAACTGTAACGAAAGAACGAATAGTACAGAGTATGCAACAATAGCACATTAAACTTGAATAAAACGTCAGACTTAATAAATTTAGTACAAGTATGTTTCATTAATCCGCAAATTAATTACTTATGTACTAAACACATTAATTTAGATAATGTATTCGTGTGCTGTTAATTGATTGAGTAGGGTAGGCTTGATCAGTCAAAGGAAGTGCTATATGATGTATCCAATCAGTAGTAATGTGTCAGTAGTGAGTTGATAATGTCGATCACATAATGTGTATCGAATTTACAATTTACGACGACTAGGAATAAAATAACTGCCATTTTTTATAATAATCACCAAAATTTTCGATTGATAGTAATTTTTCAAAACCTTACACTCGCGGGTCGTGGCCAGCTATTTACATTTGCAATTCCACTTTAATTAAACGATTTGTAACGTATAGGCGGCAAGGTATTCAAGTTTTGCTTGTACCTATAAATATTCAGATAGGTTTCAAGCCATACTAATTTCAGAGATTTATTCATCAATTTAATATTCCTATATCTCAAGAAAACGATTACGGAGCATTCGTTACACGCACTTTGAGATAACGCTGACAGAAATGTTAGCGATATTTCTCAGAAAAAGTGTATAGAGAAAAATTACAAACTATTTAACTTTTTTTTGGTTATTTCACCCATATTTTTGGAATTCTTGATGCTCTAGGTTCTTCAATGGGACTATTACTTTCATTCCATTTTGCATCCAGCGCCCGTACTATGAAACTTAAAATTACATCATTATTATTATCATTATAGAAGGCTAATTATAGTACAGGGTCTCTAAATCCACTGCCGGTACTATAAGCTTTTATGACTATTATCGACATTATACACAAATTATAGTACGGGGGATTCTACATACATCAAGCAGGTAGCACTTTCAACCTTAAAACCGGGTTACTACTACTTACATATATTCCGTAGGATAATAAATAACGTGAAGGTATAGGTACTACAAAGCGGCCGCCTACCGAGCAGTGCAATGTTGTACAACATTTTTGTATGTGATAAAAAGCGGTGCTACAGCAATTGTTTATTGGGGTCGTCATGGACAGGTGTTGTGACCAGTTGTTGGTTGAAGTAATGGCAATATAGGTAGGTATGTTACGTGGTAAAATTTTTAGCAATTTAAAAAATCAACCAAAAGAAATAATGTGTTAAGCAGGTGACTTTGATGATTAACATATTATAGGTAATAATACATAATTATATAGCTAGCATACACCCCACTGCTGGGAACAGGCCTCTAACCGTATAGGGAAGGATTGTGATCAGTTTCACCGTTTTCTGAGTAGTGCTTTAGAATACACAAGAAAAATCCAATAACTTTTAAAAAGTCACATTGGCACTTTGCCTATGTTGAGATCCCGTTACATCATTTAATAAAGAATCAAGTGTGTTGGTGTGTAATGATTACAAACTTCTCTTCGGGATCCTAAAGATGTAAGTTTGAAATGTTTAAAGAAAAATGATGATACCCATACCCAATGTATCATTTTTTTTAATGAAAACCTATATCGATAGAAAACTCAATAGTTTGTCTTACGACAAATCGTTTCTAGTGAACGGGGAGTCAATGTTATCTAATAAATGCGAGTAATTGTAGTTTACGCTATTAATTTCCGTCAAATGCAATTTGATTGCAAGATACGTTTACCATCGTATCAACTTGAGAAGAGAAACCAATGTTGTTTACACTTTTATTAGCACCTTTGAATTTCTAACATCACGTGCGGACCAATTTATCCTGAATCAACATGTGCTTGTACCTTTAACAACAGGTAACCGACATTGTTTTTTCAAGTAGTTTCTGCAGTAAGCCTGAATGTCTTTGTCTGTTTCACCAACCTTCTTGTCGAGACTTTACAAGCCTCTATCCAGAGCAAAGATAAAAACGAAATACGTTAGCAACGTTCTTTAGTGAGTTGCGAATAATATTATAAAATCTAAACTTGAAAGAGAACTGGATCTTGGTTTCATACTGTAAAGCGGCTTTGTTTTATTACTAGGGCTGGAAGGCAGGGTAACCTAGCTCTCTATGGGCAAAACTATGAGCAAAATCTAGTACTAAACATAATTACCCAACTAACAAGGCATTTATCTATTGGCAATATGAACTGCATTGTATTCATATGAGAACCTTGATCTATGTTATAATTGTTAATTGTTGTTTTTCTGTGCAATAACAATTATTATTCAACGTGATCTCGACCCTTCTCTGCTCTAAGACTCTTGCTACGCCAGTGATCTGGGAAAAACCTTAGGAGTCTTTAATATGCAAATTAGTTCTTGAGTTTTAGATCTTTTAGTGATACCGGAAAACCCCAGGCTTTAATAACAACAAGTTCAGGTTCACCCTTGCATTTATGTCATGGTGCCATTGCGGTTCAATGAACGGATTCTTATGCACGTGTATGCAGGTTCAGACCTCGTGCCGGGCAAGTAAACCGTTCTGTTATAAGTATTTTTACACATAAATCCTATAAATAATGTTAAAGTATTTTGCGAGTATTAATATTGTCGATGCATAGATTATCTATAAAAGATTAATTGTACGGTCTGATGTTAATACCTAGTCTGGGGTTTTTTGGTTTTATTGTAATGAGATAATTATTTAAATCCATACCATTTCCAAGAACTTATCGATAAACAAATTTAAAAACCATGTCTTCGTAAAAACTTATTTAAATACAAAAAGGAACATATTTACTAAATAAGTATAAAACATCCAACATCTTGCCAATAATTACAATTAGAAATTAAGTTAAAAAAGAAAGAAATTATATGAATGTAACTATGTACATCAAAGTAAAAAAATCTGACTTTTAATCATTTTAACTGGAGATTCTTTCAATACTAAATCGATTATCTATCAATCAGTTATTTTTGAATCAATTATGTAATGATACTCAATTAGTTCTTACGATTCGTGTGAAAGGAGAAAATAATAGTCAGTTTTTGACATGGGCATGACAAAATTTGTAAAACGGTTAACTACTTTAATATTTATTTTCCTTGCACTTTTTGAGAGTCTGTAGAAGTGTCTATCCATCTAGTATAAGCACTATGTCAGATTATATTTTGTTAACTGATAATTATTTCTGTTGCCACTATGATATCATACTATGCTTCGAAAAATCGAAGTTTCGCTGCGGTCATGACTTTCATAGGTGAAAAATCTTTGTTGCAAATATGTTTTTCTCAAGCCTAGTTGTACAATTTTTTTATTAAAGTAAACATCACATGAATTGCCAACTGAGGAAACTTTGAAATCGACAGAAAAACTAAGGTGTTCAAACAAAAGATGTTGATAGCTTCAATTTGTTAAACGAAATAGTTTTTCTTTAAATAGAAAATAATATACCCATTCATTCTTTATGTCGTATTTTCATTGAAACGTTTAGGTAGCTGTCATTTGGTCCAATAAAATTTTCAAGTTAAGCTCAGTAGTATTTGTTTCAAACTTTCAAGTCGGTTGTATTTTCTTGTTGTTTATTGAATACTAGCTGTTGCCCCCGACTTCGTCCTCGTGGTTAGAAGATATATGTAAGTTATGATTTATATCTACCTTGTTTTTTCCACATTTTCCATTGTATCTTCGCTCCTATTAGTCGCAGCGTGATGGTTTATAGCCTAAAACCTTCCTCGATGAATGATCTATTGAACACAAAAAGATTTTTTCAATTTGAACCAGTAGTTCCTGAGATTAGCGCTTTCAAACAAACTCTTCAGCTTTATATATTAGTATAGATTATAATTCAAAATAAACTAATTTTGTCCTCTTAATATTTGTAAATATATAAGAAATCAGATATCGTTTTTACATAGCTTGAGTCGCGAGAACAAGAGTCAAAACAAACTCACCGCCCGATCACGACCAGGCAGTTTAAATAAGGTTGTTAACATTATATTTTTGGTTGATTAATTTTTCAGTTAACGTGAAATAGCTGTTATCTGGATGCATAAAAATTTCATCAACTTTTGTTCAGTAGTATTCAGTTACCTTACGGGTCTCCACTCCTGTTTCATCATGTTTGATAGATTTTATCTAGATACGTAATTTTAAACTGATAGGAAAAATCAAAAGCTTCAACACTTACCTGACGGACTACTCTGGTATTTTTTTGTCAAAATCATATTCACTTTTCAGCATAAATAAGCCATTATACCCAATTATTTATGCTGACCAGTAATAAATTGGGTGACCATTATATCAGAAAATTCAGTTTGTATCCTATTCGGCAAGTGCGAGTAATTAAAAAATATGTGTGCTGATCAGATCATTATTTGAGTTAGAAAATGGCCGTAGCGAAGGTAAAAAGGTTCCTTGATATTTGATTTTGACTTTTAATTACAGTTTTGCTGTCCCTTTGCAAGTCAATAATGAATTTTGAAGTTTTGTTTTGAGTACTCATTTTATGATGAACATTTAATATTGTTCACGATACATATAATTTGGAATAAAAATTACTTCTAGATATTCTTATTTTTTTGTAGTGTGTGGTATATCCTCGTATCAGGGGAAGAAGCGAGAAGTCACAGACTCTTAGTGACTGAACCTTAAGAAAATGCTTTGCAACTCTTCATGCAACGACTTTGGGTCCTTTACTGGACAGAAGACTGCGTGTGCGTCTTTGTGCTTCCTTGTTTGTTGAAAAGATCATCATTTGTTTGCCATAATTTTCTTGTCACCTTATCCAGACACATTATCAAAAGTGACGTCACGCATGACAATCTGTCTTACCCTATCCTGCTCGATTCAAATTCCGTGACTACTTTTGTTTTTCTTTTTACGTTTTATACCCAAAACTCCTCGATGGCTTTGAGTTTGGTTTTACCTATTACAGAATCCAGAGACCTCTACCAATTTTATTTAACAAACAAAAAACCATCAGCTTAAACAAAAAGTAATCCGCAAAACTATCAAAACACATTATATAGACCGGGCAGCGTTTTTCTCAGAAACTCAATTAACGTCTACGTCTTCAGTTTAAAGAATTTAGAGTATGATTCCACTAATGACATTTTAATTGTAATTCACTACACTACACACTGTACTATCTAGCAAAAACACTTTGAGCCGAGACAAGGATTGAAAAAAAAGCAACATCAATATATTTAACAGCTAATCGAAATGGCTCTCAATTTTTAAATTTAAGATAAAGCTTCTTTGGACAAAGAAAGTCGTCTAAAATTAACAAAACCAGTTCTCATTCACTCAGTTGCATAACTAAAGGGAAAATGATGATATCTGTGTCCGGTTTCATATACCCGCGTTGCGCAACATTGACGTCTCACAAATTGTTTTAAGTGCGTCAGACACCCAATTACTTGGAGCATAAGAGGCTAATCAGTTCTCAAGTAGCTTTGCTTAGTTTGAGATAGACGGCGTTGTGTGGAAGTTATTGAATGTTATATTAACGTGCTGCCACTACGTCATAAAGTAACCATATTGCAGCAAAGAATCTACGCTATATATAACGAGATAGGTATAAGGTAGGTATAGGTAGATAGGTACGAGATAACCATAGATCTTTTGGTTTTGTATATTTCTGTGAACAGTAGAAGATTTTTCTAAGATTTGAAGTGTTCTTTGTACCAAAAATACTATAGAATATTATATAAATAAGCAGTTTAAGTTCTTCAAACCTACTTAATTATCAGACTACACGTAAACATGGCCGAAAATTTCAACTTTTATACTTAATTAAAACTTTTATACATGAAAAATGTACATAAGCGAACTTATTGCCTGAAGGATTTTCTACCAGTCAACCACAGGGTGATGCAGAACATAGAATAACAAGAAGTAGGTACATAAATATAGAGTGAAAATCATGATTCATATAAAATGTTAGAAAAACCATGGCGAAAAAGCTAAAGTACATTTTGTGCTCACTTTTCGGATGAAAATGTGACTCTACAAAAAAAAACAATAAAACGTTTTTGATTCAACTTCTCTGAAAACATCGTTGCTGTCCGTTTCATAAAGTCCTTTGCCCTTCCAAAATACACTCACGAAAATCTTATTAGCGTCTAACGTGGTTAGTGGCAAAGGAAAAACCATTTCAGACGTCTAATAGTCGCTCGGTTTCAATAAACGATCTTCCCTAATACCAATTTATTATTGGTTAGCTCCTAAGTCTCTGGTTTTGCGAACGTCAAGATGAAATGAAACCTGAATTAGTGATAAATTTATCGCAATGCAGTCTGCTAAAGAGAAACGTTTATTAAACGTCGTTTTAATTATAGGTATCAAGTTTTCTGCCTTCAATTTTAAATACACATAAACGAAATGAAAAACTAAAATAGAGTTTTTCGGTATACGTAAATATAAATGTCAAAGTTAAATTCTTTATTCAATTAGACCAGTAAATGGCACTTTTGAACGTCGAACCAATTTATATATGAACAAGATTAAAAACTAGGGTCAGTCTGTCGGTCAGACTCCTTTGAAGCTACCGCTCGTTCGGAAGGTAGCTTCATGGAGAAGAACGAGCAAGAAACTCCATGGTTTCTCTTTTTAAATGGATTCACAAGAAATTAATTCCTAAGTACTTTTAACGTTAATCAGGAGAAACCAATTTTATTTGGAACATTCAATGACGTCTATCCATTTGCTTTCAATGCCATCGTTCACGGTAAATAAGTGTGAATCCGGGTAAAAACCACTCGATTTCATAATCACGACGAGTCGCCAAACGCAATTTGCAGCGGTTGAAACCGTCAGGTGCAATACAGAATACAGATAAGTTGGTAAAAATAAGAGACGACAGCTCTAAGCCTACCAACACCACTTTATGTTACACTACCGTAGCTGTGTAAGCGAGAGAGCACGCTACATGATGTAGAGCACCGTCTCTTTCCCACAACCGAGACAATGTTACTTTGAGATTCAGTGGTAGGTCCCTCGGTAGGTCGTTACAAGACTTAAGTAGCTTTAAAAAAGTATTTATGCAATGTCACACAGAATTTATATAACTGGAAAGTACTGATACAATAGCTGTAGTTTTCAGAGAAGACAAGAATAGAGAGTTAAAACGAAAGAGATCTGGAGAAGAATTGAAATATTGTTTTTATAGAACTATTAGCTAGCAAACGCAAAATAATGTGGTTTTACGTATCGTTGAAGATTTTTTTTTTATTAAATCGGTAGGTACTTAGTTTAAGCTTCGTTTTATTATTATTTAAAATATGACATTTAATTTACGTCGCTGCTAATATAAAGCTAGATATTAACTTTGGGTACTAAAACAAGTATTCGTAGGTACTAAAATCTGGTACATAAATTAGATATATTTATAGTCAATTCAAATAAGTATCTGGAATTCAAATTTTCCACTTAGAAAATACCTTTTTGATCTGTACGCGTCCGTTTCTTAACCAACAATATTTGAAAAAGTATTTCTCTAATTTTTATTCGTGCCTTAAAACTGCATTTAAGAAGAGATTTAGATCTTACTTTTAAGAAGTCGAATGAACAAAAATTATGATTAAACTTTAATGTTTGGCCTTTTAGGGTTTTAAACACTTAAAGACTTTCGCAGCAAGTATAATATATATATATATATATATAAGTATAAGATATTTGGCTTAGTAGTTGAGATCACCTCTTCAAACCCTCTGTGCACGACGTTCTCAGGTTCGATCCTCACGTGTGCTCTAAGTGCATAGCTAAGCTTGTCCTGAGTCTGGATTTCCTTGTACATGTGACTTGAATGTTTGTGAAACCCAACGCGACACGAGGATTAAATTACTTGGTACGAAAATCGTGTTTCGTTGTAATCATTATAAAATATATCGAAAACAGTTGTAGAAATGAGACATCTTTCTATACTACAGCAGCTAAGTCTGATACAAATCTCAATTCACGAGAGAATCCTTTCAAAATAATGTTACTTTAATCTTTATTGTTCACCCCAAACCGAACCTTTTTCAAAACAACCTTTTTTAAGCCTTATTGGAAACCTATCACTTAATATTAGCTTCGTCTATTGTTATTCAAAAATATGGCTGTCTGATCATGATGAAAAGAAGTCTCGGTAACTGGTTTCATTGAGGGATCCGAATAAAGGAAGTCGAGATAACGTGGATGTTTTCATTGTTTGCAGGGAAACAACCTAACTTTCCAATGTCGAATTTAATCAATGGAGTCTAAGATTTGTTCAAAGATATTTTTAAAGATTTTCCTGAATGTTTTGCTTTACAAATTGTACTTGTTGTCTTGTTTTTTTTACATACAAGTCATCATAGCTCAAATCAAATAAAGTGATCTGTGGTATGGTACAAGGTAATTTTTATTTTGACTTAATAAAAAGCGTGTCTGTTTACATTAGTCACGTGTTTTATTACAATGATAGAACAAATTCGTTGGTATACATTTGAGCGTTCCAAACAGCGCCAACGCTTCTAAAAATGTATTTTGCCAACTGGCAAAGGTCAAGTTCCCTCGGCAGTTTCGAAGCAAAATTTCTAGTAAACGTAAGCAGTATTTAACAAGTTGTCCGGGACCAGATTCCCACTAGTTAAGTTATTAGAATTTCAAAGTTAACGAGAAAAGTTAAGCGTTGTTCTAGACTCGATTTTATGACTCGGCGAAAGTAAAGTTCGTTAATTGATTGAGGGACAGCAATTGGGCAGTTAATAGGGTTAGATTTAAGAAAAAAAATGTTGACTGCCTCAAAAATATCTCAATGATTGTTTATGTACGTAAACATTGTTTTAAAAATATAAATTATATTAATTATTTTTGGTTTTTACCAGAAGGCGATGCTATAAATGGTGATGATTAACATAAAAAGAAAAATAAATGGTATTGGTAATGAAGGTGTTAGTATGTTTAGTTTAGTTTTGGTATGACTGACATGTTTAAAGTAATAGGATGTCTACGCAGTTTCTTAGTTTAAGGGTGCAATAATAGAAGGCGAACACATGCTTGCTGTGTAGGTAGATTTGTTCTAAAATGGTTAATTCAATGTCAGAAGAATGATGTCATATTCTACAAGATGCTCGTTATGACCTATTAACTTTTCAATTACTAAATAATTCTAAAACTGGTACTCATTTAAAATATATAAATAGTATTCTATCATAATGAAACCGATAAAATTTGTAAATACCGACCTTAATATATAAAAGCATTAGACACTATTCCGAACAAAGACTCAACAATGAAAAATAGAGCCTCATCCACATTTAACCAACGTGATTTTGTGAATAAATCGCTCGTCGTTTATTTTAAAGATAATATAATATAACAAATCGGCATCATATAAAGCGACACTTTTAGGCCTGTATCTTAGATTGCAGGCCTCATATATTTAAGACGAAAAACATTCAAGACACTGATCCTTTCATCGCATGCCATATATCTCTACGTGATTCTGAGCAAAGTACACAAACTCACCGAAAGCTTTATAATACTCTACCCATTTAATCATAACTACGAGTATATAGTGGTAAAAACAATTCTAAAGTCAACTTTTTAGCAACTCTTCCCACACTTAGGAATTTAATCCTTATATCGCGAGGGGTTACACTAACATTCAAGTCACGTGCATAAAAACACCTATACTTAGGGCAAGCATTCACACAGAATCACACAAATTGGCTAGTCCGGGATCGAAGCTGCGACACGTCGCGCATGATGGGTTGGGCGTGGTGACCTTTACCACTCGACCATCCGTATTTTTATTGAATGATTCTTATAGTGACAGCCTAATCTTCAACGAATCGTAAGTACGGAGTAAAAAAAGTAAGAGTAATATGGGTATACTATACAAGCAAAAAGTAAAATAAAAATTACGACCAAAACCACATGTTTTGTTACTAAATACTGCAGGAGATTAACTTTTTGTGTCACATGTTCAAAATGTGCACATCTGTTTCGTAATGTTCTGATAAAAACTATTAACGTAAACAACAATGCGTCAACATTAATTTGCTGTGTTAAACAATCTTAATCAATTATTTCCGTACAAATAACACTCAAGGACTTTGCAATCTGTTTGCAAACATTACAAGGTTAAAGTTTGAAGCAGCGCGCAGCGGTATTAAATGCACTGTTGTCAAAAAAACAAAGACATTCCCCGTTTCCGAACGCCAGACGGCTATCAATAACAATCGCTCGCTCTCCGTCTAACGTGTGCATGCGTCACTGTCTCACGCGTGATTCATGTATCGACCTCACAGCGACAAGCATTCCACAAACAGAACGGAATATTTGAACAAAGAATAAACATTTATTCCGACCTTTGCAAATACACCGCTTCTAAGCATTTCTGTCTTTTACAAATATTTGGGTAATGTCTGCTGCCCGCATGTTTGCCGAGCCGGTCGGTTTTGTCGCACAAAACGACGCACGCGGGCCGTTGACCTCACATTTCTCGCCATCTTGTTTAGTTTTACGAAAGCAGCGTTGAAGTACGGACGTGTTGCTTTGCGCGTGACAAAAAGTCATGGATTGGAGTAACGACAAAGTGTTGAAGTTTATAGAGTTGTTGAAGGAAGAGCCTGCTATATGGGATCGCAATAGAGCATCAAATAATAATCGTCAAGAGACTATTGATGCGTGGGAGCGCATACAAGCACAATTCTCTGTCGAATACTCAGTTGAGGAGCTAAAACGAAAGAGAAATTGTTTGATGACAGCTTATAGAGATTACCTGAGGAAAATTAAAGAATCATCGTCAAATTTTGAAGACGTGTATAAACCTACATGGTTTGCGTTTGACGCGTTGCACAGTTTTTTGGGCTCGATGTACGAAATGGACATACAATTACTGGTAAGATCCAACGTTTATATTAATACATGTTTAATGATTAATTATTAGTATGCAGTTAGTATTCACTTATTATGTTTTGAACGTGTGTATTGCTGTACATTGTAACTTCAATAGTCTTTACGTACTTTATTTGTCACCTATGGTTCCGCTTCGTAATTACTATAATTAGTATGTGCAATCTGAATGTAAATTGTAACTTTTATATTTTTTTTTTCAAAAACAGGTCAGGTACCTAAAACATGAGGACTAATAAATTATTATAAATTATTGAAGTATTTAGTAAGTTGTTCTATTGTTTCACTACCTGTTACTCGAAAGCATTATTTTTTACAGGAACCGACTACAAAGAGGCGTAAACGAGAACGATGGCTATCAAGAGATTACGACATCATGAATCAACAAGCAGAATCAGAGACTTCACAGCAATCAGAATACTCCCAAGATTCCAGTAGAAAACGGAGAAATTCGCAAGAGTCCCACTTCATTGCCAAGAATCGAATAAGTGACATACCATTCCAAAGAGAAAAACCAGCTCCACTCGAACCCAGCGAAGGGAACGAATACGACCTTTATGGTCAACTGCTAGCAGAGAAACTGAAGAAAATGCAGGATGCAGACAGACTGATGGTTATGAACGAGATAGACAATTTAGTTTTCAAATATGCGGTGAATGCTAGATCGAGGAAGGATAACCAATCTGTAGACACTATAGCTTTTATAACTCCGTCTCATCCAAGCTATTTAAAAGCATCAGGTACTGGTTCAATTAATAAGAAGAAAATGAAATTGTTGGCTTCACAGATTAAGGACGCGAATTGTGGTTCTAATGAAATGTCATCTGATGATGATTGAGATATGCTTTGATATTATTGAATAAAATGTTTGTAATCCAGTTTTGTTGTTTTATTTGATTGTTCTGTCGATGTCTGGGAGTCGTATCGGCAAGGACAGTGCGATCGTGACAATGCTCCCCATACTGGAATGTTCACGTATACATACATGCATGGTCCCCATAAGAGCCAGTTGGAAACAAGAAGTGATTGTAATATTTTTGCGGTTTGTTTTCAGTTCGCTGACAATGTTGCAATTGTTTTAAGTTAGATTTAGCTATGAGTACTTAGATGAATTTGTGGCTGAATTCGATACATCGTATGATGGTTATTAATTAGGATATAATTGAGCCGTTATTTTAATTCAGTCAGAATGAATAATACAAAAACTGTTTTTTTATTATTTGTGTTTTACATGGATACGAATTAAATAAAATTAAATACTTTGAAATTATAAGAACTTCTGTTAGGTGTATCCAGTCTATATATCAGTGTATTTTCCCTCAGCTTCGCTAAGTCCAAATTTACCTTAAACACATAAACAACTAGTCACAAAAGAAGTGTAGTAATCAAAGGAATTCGTTCGTTTTCATCGTTTTGGGGACGATTTATTCCCAACTTAACAGTTCCCAGCAGTTTCTTGTGGATATCCAATTACTATAAATAAGGATCTCAATAGTAACCGTTAGTTGAAAAACTATTACCGATTCCCATTTGTTTTTAAACAGTTTAATTAAAAACAAGTAATGCTGTGTATCTTATAAAGTATTGTCTTAGCCGTTTAATTGGGTTTTAGTATCCAATAGTTTTCGTAACACTATTATTAAATCAGTTAAAAATACGAAGATAAACGCATCAATGATAGTGAAACTTGAGTCTCTTGTCCTGAGTCTGGGTGTCTTTGTGCACGTGCCTTGCATTTGTGAATGTTTATGTAACCCTCCGCGACACGAGGATTAAATTTCTTAGTGTCGTTTTTATGAAGATAGAGACGAATGCATGTGGTTACTAATAACGTCACTTATGGTTAATATATACTCGGTAAAAGTAGTTACAATAGTTGGTTAGTTATAGTTACAGATTATTTTAGTTACACGCGATTAATAGTAATGTATCGGATATTCCTTTGAAATTGAAATCTAACTACCAAACCAATTCGATTTTTCAAATACATAATATTCATCTAAATATGCCTCTGAGCTGTTTGTCATTATTACCTAGAATCTCCTTTAAGAAGTCTGGGCACCAAAATTAATATAAAACACGTGTAACTTCTACAAAATTATTCAGTGAACCATCACCGCGTAAGGTAGCGATTGTGGAATCGTGACAACGAACGACCAGCACTCCGATTCTGCTATTTACAATGGCAAATAAATTAAATTGGCACTATTAAGTACGGACCGGAACAATCATGGTCAATATAACAAATTTCCAATTATTGTGTCGTCAAATGCTTAAGAGCGTGAGAATAGTTTCAAATTTAATCCAACTGCCATTCACTCATCGGCCGTTGTAAATAGCAGAATCGGGGCCAAGGTGTAGATCGGTGTCTTGCTTCCACACCGAGTCGAGGCAGTAGGCCCCCAGAAATGCCCATTCATTCTTGTTTAGTCCCAAACAAAGGAATGATCAACAAAAGACGGATATCAAAGGAATATACGATCAGTATTAAAAAGGTTAACAAAGCTCTTTTTTATGTCTGTTTCATAAAAACTTCCTTATGGTGCAAACATAAGGACTATTTTATCGCTCAATGAAAAGAAGCTAAAGGAATATCCTTGTTTATGTGGAAATTGTGCTGATGATGTAAATTGCACTCCTCTTAAATTGCTTAAGTCGTCTTACGAAAAAGAAATATAAAAATTTTGTCGGCAACGCACATCTTTCAAGAACAATCTCTCAAACATTTGCCAAACAATCGAGTGTCGTCTCTCAAAAGGATTGGGATACATTATAAAATTATTTTAATTTAAAATTAAATTAACAGACGACGTCGCCCGCATACGTTTTGTGAGACAATAAACTAAGGGCATATGTCAGTCACCCGGGTAATTGATAAGAGATATGTATATAAAATTGTTATATGTTTCATAGTTTGCGACACAGATAAAAGTGTGTCGGGAAGTCAGGAGAAAGGGATGTGAGATTGTGTTTTATATTAACCTACTTTGACGCCCCGTAATGAACAGGGGTCAGTTGATCACGAAAAGATGAATGGAACTGGATTGGACTGGACCGGATGAAACTGGACCATTAGGAATTTGTAGGAAGATAAAGACAGGCAGGTATACTAGATGTGTTTTTAAACAAATGTGACGAGAATATTGCTTTCAGAAATTACTTCGTAGAAATATTTTAAACTACTAATTGGATCGCTTGCAAAGATGTAGGGAGCCCTTGTACAGTAGTTCGCTATAGGCAAAGATAACCTCTTAATGGATCCGCATAGAAGACAACATACGTAACACAATCCAAGGAACCAGTCCAAATTACGCTGGCAGAATATGTTGATGCGACAAAAAATAGTAGACTTTATGAAGCACGAAACAATAAACAACCAAACAACACAAAATAAATGCATTTGAACTGAAATTATCTGGCTACCTTATCGGACGGTATCTTGACCTGGTATCCAACCAATTAGATTGCACTTTTGGCATTCTCCGTGCCATCATCAAAACTTGGCAAACTACTATTTTAAATACGATATTTAATTATAAGGATTTTATCTATCATTAGTCCGAAAGGGTTACCGTTGCCCCGGTACACGAAGGGCAAGAAGGAACATGGGTGGATCAGTGGAAGTCTGGCACTCCCTTCAGCTCAATCCAAAGTGGAAAGACTTTTTGATGATTTCCCATCGGAAAAAGGAGGTTATCTATGACCACTGTAGTGTCTAGATCTTAAAGATCTGTCAACATCACAGCTACTGACTCTTTCAAAAGACTGACATTGAGGTCAATACCCACTGAGTGCAGAACAACTTATTGTAGACTAGCTGTTGCCCGCGACTTCGTCCCCGTGGGTTTCGCTCCTATTAGTCGCAGCGTGAAGGTTTATAGCCTAAAGCCTTCCTCGATGAATGGTCTATTCAACACAAAAAGATTTTTTGAATTTGGACCAGTAGTTCCTGAGATTAGCGCATTCAAACAAACAAACAAACTCTTCAGCTTTATATATTAGTATAGATATAGATGATAATTTAAAATTTCAGTCTCAAGAATTTACAGAAAGACGGTTATTACACTGAATGTCCAAGAAAAGTTCATTAATTCAGCACTACAATTATGTGTACTAGGTCTGTCGAATCCACATTTTGTTATTATTGTAATTTTAGTTTTATTGTAGTTTAGTTTTAGATATAGACAGATAACGGCCTAAGTCTGGCCTCAAGATAACGAGAATTATTGGGATTAAGGTCAATTATTAAATGATTTCACAATCACTTGTACTAATATTTATCAGCTTAACACTTTAATATTAGATAACGTGAAACATAAGACATTTATTACAAGTAGACGATTAATAAACTGTAGTATATTTTAACTGTTATTTTTAAATGTATCTTGTTATTTTGATTTTTTACTTTCACTCAACGCCATCTAGTCTTAAACTAAGCATAGCTTGTTTTACAATTACTAGACATCTGATAAACTTACTTAGATTATAATAATATGTACAGATTAATTACGTTCAGACACTAAACTAATAATCATGTTCATCACACATTGTCCTGGGTGGGAATCGAAGCCACAACCTCCGATAGGTATAACAGGGCAGTTGAAAGAAAATAATTTCAATTGATCAGTTTTATAATAATTACAGTATTATTCTAATAAATTAGGCTATTTCCGTAGTACAAAGAATAAAGAAACGATATATTTTTTTATTCTAATTTATTCTCATTTATCGTTGATGTTTAAAAATTAAATGTTTCTTTGTTTTAGAGTTTATATAAATTTCTTTGAATTATTGGAAAGCTCAAGAAATATGAATTTAAATAATTCTCGAGCTTCGATTCTCGGTATTCTTAATTCATATTATAGGCAGCTATTTGACCTAATTGAAATAAATGCTTGTATTTTAATATTTTATTACTGTTTATAACAAATATGAATAAAGCGGGTGCTAATTTAGTTTAAAAAAACTGGTAGTAAATTAGGTTTACAAATATTCAAGTCAAATTCACAGAGGCATCCAGACTCGGAACAAACACGACATTAAAACGCTTCGCAGGGATCGAACCTGCGGCATGTTGCGCCTATTTGGCGTGATGAAATCAACCACTCGGCTATATTTAAACGAAACTCATTCAAGTTAAAATGGCGAATGTTCGTGCACGCGTTTGTTTTTTTATGTAATAGTAGCTGTCACGAACCTGTGCACATTTGATTCTTCTACCACGTTCAATTTGCTAAATCTCTTTTTGGCAAACGAAAAGTGTGGAATGACTGCTAGCAGCCAGCAACACAGACTGATACTAAACTAGAAGAACAATGTAGCAGTTGAATGAGCAAGGAAGAGGTTTATCTAAATGACATTCTCATATTTTTATATAGCCTGTTTTAGATCCCTCTGCTGGGCAAAGGTATCATCCTATGCGATTTCGGGCACGTGAGCTCCGCGTAAATGGCCAGATCAACAGCTTCCTCATCACATTCTCATTTATTTGAAAAGGAATACCCAATTCGAAGCATCCAAACATATGTATTGTCATATGTTATAGCTTAGTACCAAATTCATTGCAATTCACAAACGATGAAGCTTATTCCAAAGCACTCAAATAAAAAATGCCATCAACAAAACACGAGGGATTATATTAATCCCGTAGAATGTGTTTCCTCCATTCTATTATACACTGGCAACAAAAAACCATCGGTCAAGTGTACATCAGACTCGAGCGATATTGGGGGTTCTGTACAAATGGTATAAAGAAAACGCAAACAATTTTTTTTAACCAATCAAATTATAGTAGTAATCAGCTGATAGTAACTATCGTGAGAATGATTCGTTATTAACCGATGCAACGGTTTACTCACCTGATTTATCGGAAAATCAGCACTGAATGCTACGTCTTACCATACGAAGCTAAGTGTGGGTCGACGCGGTCAGCATAATATCGACTCAGCCTGTACGGGAGCACGAACGATGACTATGACGACGGCCTAACCGGCAGCATTTAGGCAATCCCGATAAATACGCATGACTTAACCTTTTTAGTTTTAACGCCAATAATTAATACGTCTGGAAATATATCTACTGCCTGGCTACCACGGTTCATGAGCCCGCTGACATACTGGCGGTTAGACGATCAGAGAACGGTAGCTCAATAGGGATCCGTTGTTAACCTTTAGGAACCCAAAAATCTCTCAATATGAAAAAAAATGACATTTTGAAATATTTGCAAATTGTAGGAGTAATCAATGTTTTCATTAAAATGGCCTTTTTAATATTCTCTTTGGATTGTTTTCTTTTTTCCCACAATTATGGGTATGACACGTATCGAATATTGTTAATAACTGTAATTTATTGTATGGTTTATGGTCGTACATATATGATTCATGGCAAACACGTGGAATCTACCAATTTCTCCCTGTATGTATCTGGTGTATCTTTTACATATGTATTACCTAGAAGTTTGACAAATTAATAAGTCAGGGAAAAGCAAGGCAGTCTATCTCATCATAGAAAATGTTTTTGATGAAGTCTATTAGCTATTTATGTTTTTAGTTCTTTATGAAGTACTCGCAAAGCGCTTGGTCGACTTCACCCGTGATAGAAGGTTGACCTTTTTTTTATTTCCATTGCCATTCAACGTTTCTATGCTGCCAGCCTTCTGGGCTTTCACGCTTTTTACAGGGTACTCTAAGGTAAAATAAACTGTTAATTTTCTTGTAATAAAATAAAAATGTAGTTTTATGAAATATCTTTATGTCAGACTTATCAATACGAATCTTAAACAGTAAGCATGCTTAAATTTGAGTGAAATTGAAAACTTTTATTCTGGATAAATAATATTTATTGATATATTCAATTTTTGTAAAATTGAAATATTTTTTAATACATTGTCAACGGCATAACTTTGTCTGTATAATTCATGAATTGCTTGTCTAATATAACGTCAGTTGCAGGTAATTCGATTAACTAGGTTTACAGAATTGATATTTATTGTACTGCACACAATATTTACCATTTAAATCGAGTGTATCTATTAAAAAATAATACTTTATACTAATTACATTTAATCAAGCTCCACTTGGCTATCTGCGAAGATGATGTTTTTTGCCGCATATTAAATTATCGTTTAACCAGTATTAACATATAGGATAGTTTTATTTATTAAATTTTTATTCGCTTGGAATCATTTTTGATTTGTAGCGAGTGGGCCCGGGGGAGTAAGTATATCTGAAATAGATTATTCAATAATAGTTTCAACCTTTGAAATAATGATAAAATGACCGACATTCGATCGACCCATCATATGCGACCCATCATACGGTTGGTTAATAATTGTGATATCTGAGACCGCCATTAAGTTTAATGTTTGGTTAACCTGATAGCGTACAGCCTATTATAAAACTCAAACACAGGGTTAGTTA
Organism: Trichoplusia ni; assembly: GCF_003590095.1. Taxonomy (NCBI): domain Eukaryota; kingdom Metazoa; phylum Arthropoda; class Insecta; order Lepidoptera; family Noctuidae; genus Trichoplusia; species Trichoplusia ni. The sequence goes on from NC_039491.1 coordinate 9,025,687, forward strand.
AATATTTATGTTGTTTTTATATTTTGAATATTCGGTACAGGCCTCTTCTTGTATAAGAAAGAGTCAAGCATTGTTTTAAAATATAACTGAAAATTAATCTGTACTCGACATTATATAATGAACCATGCTGACTGAAAAACAGAAAAGCTTATTTATCTCTTTTCAGCTTTGACGTCAGTTCTGGTGTCAAAACGAATGCCATGTTTCACACAATAAAATATGGACAGGGGTTAGTCACAACATATCTGAGGGAAAAGCAACAACACTCACAACATATCTGCGGGAAAAGCAAAATGATCGCTATGGTTATTTTTAGCTTACTGAAAATTTTAAATCGCATCTTAAAACAAGTTCTGGTTAATTTCATGTTTTTACAAACAAGCAACCATCTTATTATTTATGCTTTTCGTCTATCTGTCTATCTGACCCATAAGTTACGTGTCTCCGAGTCCTTCCTCATTGAATTACTCATGTATTGAAATAAGAATCACACTACTACGTTTTTTTTTGTAATCCAAAGCCAATCTGAGACGGATAGCTGAGTTGTTGATTTTATACTTTGCTATATTTTGACAGAACAGGAAATTAAAAAAAAAAGTCGTTCACGCTACGCCACGCCATCACAGAGGTTGAGAAACATTGAAAAAAAAAAAACTGAAATATCGCCATTTTGGATTTTCGAATGAAGCTAGTTGGCTGCATGAGAGACATTAGTCTTAAATCATCCTTAACCACTATTATCACAGGTATGTCATAATTGAATAGAGCTAGTACAAAATTGATGAAGACGTATAGATGGAGATTAATATCTTACAATAATACAATGAACAACAGATATTTATTAGCCCGGATACAAAGTAATAAGGCTATAATTTTCTAAGTAGGTAATAATTATTAATGTGTGATGTAAACGTCTCATTTTCATTGTTGCCTATTGTGTAAGAGATAGGTCATAATTCAAGTGTAAATCTTATATCTCCTGAAACTGGTTTTATTCCGTTTTGTTGCTAAGAGATGGTCTGTCGTTGTGTTGAGGTAATGTGCATTGAAAAAATAACAATTATTTCTTTAGACTTTAAATTGATGAGGTTTAGAGCATCTATTGTTATTGCTCCTTATTTCTATTTTTTGTGTTGAATAGACCATTCATCAAGCTGCGACTAATATTAACCAACCGTATGATGGGTCGCATATGATGGGTCGATCGAATGTCGGTCATTTTATCATTATTTCAAAGGTTGAAACTATTATTGAATAATCTATTTCAGATATACTTACTCCCCCGGGCCCACTCGCTACAAATCAAAAATGATTCCAAGCGAATAAAAATTTAATAAATAAAACTATCCTATATGTTAATACTGGTTTTCCCGCAACAAATACGCGTTTTCGTATCTAACATTTGCACATGTGCACGAATACAACCGCATCGTATCAAATGGGATCTAACTGAAACGTTGCGGTTTGTTCGCCGGTGGTCCGGTACGGTGGTCCGGTGGTCCGGTGGTCCGGTGGCTGTCCGACGGGGTACCGGCCGCTTGACACATGCATAAACATGGCCCCCACAATTATAATGACACGCCACGCGTGCACTTAAAGGCTGGCGAAATTAATTTGGAATGGAAACCGTATGATTTAGAATACTGAATGCTGAATTCAGTTTAAATTGGAATGGTTTGTTGTGTTATGTTTCTTTCCATACCCAAAGCCTATTTCCAAGGCATCGCTGCCTATTCGTCTGTTTTTTTTTTCTACACTTTTAATTGTTGAAATCAGTTTTAGCGAAAGCTAACAAAAAAAGGCGATTGCTGCAGGTTTTAACGCAAAAGAAGTCCCGTTTTCAAAGAAAAAACAGTGAAAAAAAAGAATCATAAGGAAACCTGGATTTCAAACATTGGATATCTACTGGAACCAGGAGAGCAGTGAGCTAGCGTGCTGATGAATGCTCAGACCTTCCTTTTCTGGTAAGAGGCATGTATAGACGACTATTATTATATACCACAACAAAACAATAACAGTAAATATGCCATTTGTTATTTACCATGTGCCTACTATTTCAGATTACACGTGCGAAAAGTTAAGCAACGGAATCACGGGTTATATTCGATAAGTTACCGAGATATCGTCTTTGTATTAGTAAGTACCGTGTCTTCTACTGAAATACATTTTAGTATCCGTAATAGAATTATTATGTCACCTATATTGTTTATATTTAGATGTTTTTTAAATGTAGTTCCAACTAAATAAAGCTACATGCTTTATTCGTATGGGAAATCATCAAATGATTCCTCGAGTCCCCCCGAAGAAAATTCTCAGTGCAATCTTTTATATTTTTGAGCGTAAATCCAATGCATTCGAACAGGTCAACAGCTAAGAAAATCCATATTTATTTACAACTTCACAACAATTGACCTTATATATTCTCTCCTCAAAAACAATAATTTCGTCATAGATACATAATGGAACAATTATTAATCATAGGTAGATTAATAAATAATAGATTAAGATAAAGATGCCAACAAACCGCAAATGAAAAACAAAAAATATCTCCATAACTCGATATGTGTTGGAGTATCATTTTCGAACAAAAGTTACAAAATGAAGTTCATTCATTCATTCGCCTGACACCTACACTGAATGTTCGTCGGAACTGGTGTCGACGTGTGAATGCTCGTCAGCTGTTCTCGTGTCACCTACAGACCTCTCATGACGCTCACCGCATAATAACATAAACATTGGAATGAGACTGTCACTATTCATATCAATGATTTGATGGCTTTTCGTGGTCAATTTCGTGGTGTTATTACAATAATATATAATTAAATTAGACTGCTGGAAATCGCAAAGGATAGAGAAGATTGGAAGAGAAGGGGGAGGCCATTGCTCAGCAGCGGGAATAAAAAAAAAGGGCTGCTTAAATAGCCGACTGGTAGAGAAACGCTAAACTAACTGGGCTACTGTGTGATGTGCCTGTAGTTCGATCCTTGCGTAGGACAAGTATTTGTGAACACGAATGCTTGTCCAACACTCACAAGATTTAATATCTAAGAGCGGGACTTCATTTTTTACAAAAAAAACTTGGGTCTTATACCAGCCTGGCCTATAGAGATCCATTAAACATTAATCAGTACGCTTTCTCGGGTTAGGCTTTGAAGCAATATGAATCTGTATTCACCCCGCTGATGGTATTGACGTAAGGATGGATGTTTACTTGGACTATTAGGATGAAATTTTGTTGATCTGGTTAGCACAGGATAGTTTTTAATGACAGTGATCTTAGTCGCTGGTAGCAGCTAGTGTAGCCATAACTGTGTCAATTATTTTAGTACTCATTCGAACACTATCTTTAAAATACTAAAATCTTAATATATATAAATCTCGTGTCACAATGTTTGTCCTCAATGGACTCCTAAACCACTTAACCGATTATAATAAAATTCGCACACCATGTGCAGTTCGATCCAACTTGAGAGTAGGATATAGTTAGGTGATAGTTTAAATCTCAAGTTATAGTCGGAATTTCTTCTAACCACGTGGACCAAGTCGCGGGCAACAGTTAGTTAATCTATAATTACATAAAAACATCAAATAAAATTGTTGAAATCTAATTGAATACTTGAAATTAGATCCCCTGTCAGTTACAATCGACGGATAGGACATTATCATTGTAAATAGATTTCGGTGAGCCAAGTGTATGTCTGTGGGTACAAAGACTGGGCTATTAACAGCTCAGATCAGTCGATCTGACTCATCATGCATTTGGTTAATCGAAGGTTAAATATACGTTAACATTACACAATGTTATAACAGTTGACTACGTAGACGCTGATGTAATTTATTTAAAAATATTTAGGTTTCCAACCACGCAAGTATAGAATTAGAATTTGTGTATACTGAACTATTGTAGAGGTATGATTTGTAAGGTTGGTCCATTTATTAATTGTTTTATTTCAGCTTATCTTTATATTTTTATAAAGAAAACCAGCATCCTTATCAAAAGTTCAATTTATATAACTCTGCCTTAAACCTTTATGAATGGATGGTTAGTCTAATTATCCTTATAAAACGATTGATGCTCTACAATAATCATAGTTTACCGCTCCAAAGTATTTATAGTTACTACAGTACAATAAGATCAAATTCCTTCCATCGAAGGCAATCAATGAAACTCAAAGAATACCTGTACTAATTTGACTTCATTGAATACTAACTTTAAAACTACAGCAACATCATTAACCCTTACCTTATCTTCAAAAAAAATGAAATAATCCCTTATTTTCATTTTAGCATTTTTAATGGAAGTTAGGATTAATTAAGATTCAGGCCAGCCGGCGTTGAAACGAAAATTACAGTCTGAGCTAATATTGACCGCCATGTTTAATAGCCCGTTTATATTGTTGATAAACATTTATAATAAATAAATATAAGTTGATAGTAGGTAGAAGTTGCAGGTTGCAAATACTGATAGAAAATTTGAGTTTCGATTATGCTCAAAAAACTTCAAAAACAAAAATAAAAAAAATACCAAGTCAAAAACTGATTCCAGACCCCTGCTTTCAAGATAGTAACCAAAACAGAAATAAATGATAATGCCGATGTTTTGCTACTTATTAATAATTTATAGGCCAATAATAAATCATTAATTAACTCCAACTTACGTTATTACATTAGTATTTATTAATATACAATCTTTAATTATAAACATAAAATGTGCAAGCAATGAAATCATACGCGGCTTCCTCTTTGACCTGACCTATTTGTAAGACATTATAAATAGAATCTGATTAAAGCATTAAACAAAGTTTCTCTACGTTTTAAAACTTCCTCACTACATAATTAACTGAAAAATGTTGGAAGAATTGTATTAAATGGAGAAAATTTCCCAACAGAGATTTTCACTTGTTTTTCCCGACGTTTTGGAACTGAGATCTTTGTAAAAGCATTATTCTGATCCGATCAATGTTTAAGCTTGCAGTCCATTAATAATAATATAAGTAAAATCAACTACACGTATAGCAATCTTATTTGTAAGTAACTAAGGTCGATTTTCTCTAATCGTTCGGTAACAACACCAGTATATGTAAAATATGATTAATGAACGTCATATTGTTTTCTTAATGAAAACGTTGTTTTACGGCGTTTGACAAGCATCGGGGTTTGACTGACATAATACACCTTCGTAAAACAAAATGTTTAACGGGGAATTTTGGCGTGTTTGTAGCTTCGTCGAAGGCAACGTATGAAATATAATAATTATGTGCCAGAGACTTTATTAAAAGAGGTTAGGTACCAAAAAGTATTTGTAGACTTCGGTGATTCTAACTACGTGACTGAAAAAGCAAGTATTGGTACTTTAAAAAAAAAGGTTTTTTGAAATTGGAACGTCAAAGAGAACGTGTAAAAGAATAAGAAAAAATCAGGCAACAATCGCAGAAAGTGAAATAATACCACGGAAAACAAAGGTTTAATAGGGCGCATGTCGCGGTTACCGTAATTAATTAAATTGACCCTTATCCTGGACCACAGAACGAACCCTAGCTATTGCAATCACAACCCAATTTCAACTTTAAGACGGGGTGTTAAAATTTATTTTCAATTTTTGTTGGAAAGAATTAGGAGTGTCCAAGTATTTCGTATTTTATTAGTTCGAATGGCTCACCTAGTGATTTTCTAAAGGGTCTGCTATTAAGGGAGTAGGTTTATCCCTCTACGTGTTCATATTTAAGGTTATTAGAGAAACATTTCGTATTTCAGTGTTAATTTTACGATTGTAACAAGTACCTACAAGGTCTCGTGGAGTTAGAATGAACCGCTTAATAAATAATTAGGTGAGGTATTCTTGTTTATAGGTACAATGTTTTGGAGAAAAATCTTTTTAACACACCTTTTTGATTATACACTTGTGAGATATTATTCTAATATTTTAACGCTTGGTACATTTGAAGCGAAATTTTCTTTTCTCAACAAAGCATTTTCTACGTGTCCCTTTGTGTTTTTTTGTCATTCATTAAATGTTTGCCAGAAGCTTCTGCTTACTGTCTCTTAAGTTTTGTAGGTTTTCTTGAAATCAATGCGGTCTGTGTTCTCTATGACAATTCAATGAATCGTATATTTTCCTTACAGTTGTTAACTTCGGGTCTCGGGTAAGATATCCTGAAGGGAGTAATTCCAAACCAAAGCCAACTAGTAAATTTTTAAATTCGAAGCAGGGTTGGGCTGCGCTATTTCTTTGGCTTGAGAATAAAGAGTTTGTTTTTTTGCGAAAGAATTATTAAATTATCTATTTGTTACTGTGTAGGACACAAATTCATTTACTTTTGCAACCAAACGACTGTACTTTTTTAATATTTTTTGTTGATGTTGTTACGACATTAAACTTTCTTAAAAATGATTGGTTTTTCCGGTAAGAAAAGGGAAGTTACCTACGTACTATTACTTCAAAAACATTTATTTCTGATACATTTTTGGTACTATTGTTTAGTAGACTCATACGCATGAAGACTATTGAAAACCAATTTACGTACACCTTAAAATAGCTCAGAACAGGTTAACCCAGTTTCGATGCATTTACAGCTGACTGACGTAACCTTCAGGTTATCCGTCGCTACTGAGAAAGTTGCCGATACTGAAACAGATTCATTTTATAAACTTCTATAAAGGGCGGTAACTTCTAAAAATTCGAACCTCGAAGGGCAAGGAATATAAACAAAAAAATGGGATTTTAAACGTATATATTTATCGTAGGTAAACTGATTTTAATGCTATTGCTCATCATGAAGGTCAAAGTCCTAGTTGTGACTGGGTGAAGTGTGTGACCGACAGAACGCGAGGGATAAACAAAAGACAATCTGCGACAGTCAACGACGTTGTCTCAATAGCCTACAACTGTTTCAACCGCCCACAGACCTCAGGTGGATCATCATAATCAGCCTTAAATAAACCACCGCATGTGAGGCATCAACAGTTAAATGAAAAAATAATGATATCTTTTTTATATTTATATCTATACCAATATATAAAGCTGAAGAATTTGATTGTTTGTTTGCTTGAACGCGCTAATCTCACGAACTACTGGTCCAAATTCCAAAAATTCCTTTTGTGTTGAATAGACCATTCATCGAGGAAGGCTTTAGGCTATAAACCATCACTGCGACTAATAGGAGCGAAGATACAATGGAAAATGTGAAAAAAAACAGGGTAGGTATAAATCATAACTTATATCTTCTACCCACGGGGACGAAGTCGCGAGCAACAGCTAGTTATGTGATAAAATTGTTTATCCAATCCTAAAATCTAAGGAAACAGTATAAATAGGAAGCGACCCTCCTCCTTTTCGAAGTCGGTTGAAAACAGTTACATTAACTATACATTCAACCCCATAAACACGTCAACGAAATTGAATACAAGCTGCATTAAGCATTGCATAACATTCACTAAAGATCTGAAACATTGTATCAAGCTTTCCATTTAAATAGGTCTATAAACAATATCTATTTGTTTCATACATATGTTAAACATCGTTTTCAACTCCATTCATTTCACTAATGGCATATTTGAACGTAAATAGTTTTCATATCTATAAAGTTATTTCTAATGTTATTACAGATGTTAGTAAACTTTTCAGACTCGTACTAATGTTATGAATGCGTGATCATGTGTGTTTGTCTGTTGGGCTTAAAACTACTAGTATTTATGGAAAGCTCAAAACGTTTCTAAGTCTTTAAAAACCTACATTAAACAACTCTCATTCTCAAACCTTATTAACCTTAGTTAGTTAATAAGGTTTTAGAACACTGTCACTATTGTAAACAATTCAGTATCAACATATCGTAAAAATCAAAATTAATTTATTACCATCAATAAGTTTAATTTTGTTACAACAATGCGGCTAAATAAAATTATAAAGATCTTAACATTTATTTAAAGTTATATCATCTGTTTTCGTTATCCAGCTGCAGTCGTACAAAGTTATGGGCAAAGCCGTTTAAGAAAAAGTTTTAAATTACAGACAGAAAGCGGCCTATAATATTGGATCATACAATTTAGGTCAATGTGATTGCGCGAACTAGCGGCGTACGTAAATCCGTCGGCGTTACCAAATAGTTCGAAGCTGGCCACCCAAGCGTACATAATTTAATTACATCATCGAAATTATGTTTGCACGGAGAAGGATTTAGATATTGCCTATATAACGCGGAGACTGAACTAGTTGATGCATTAGGATCAATATGAGTTGGTGAACTAAGCGCTATAGTAAATCTTGAATTTGAATACTGTCTCTTCAACAGATTAGAGTTGGTTGAATGAAACAAAATAATCACGCACAAACCGTAAATGACTTAGTGTTTGCTAAGCTTCAACAAAACAGTAGATTGGAAACTTATTGTTATTGTTTTAAATTGTTTTGTTCAATTAAACTCACATATCTCCAAAAATCGGTGTGCATCAGTTTAAACAACTTGATAACGCAGCTTAACAGATCGATTTTATCTTTCAGAGGATTTTATTTTACTAAAAAGGTTTTATTCTTTAACCAAGTAGATCCAAATTCCTAAAAAAATGTCACGTCAAACAGTTACTTTGAACCTAGTACATAAACAACAGACGATGGAACGTTCAATCTCCCGTCCTGATGCCCGCATAGCTAAGTGATTGGCCTTTTGTGGAAAGGATTTGATCCCAGCGTGGACCGAATATTTGAGGGATCCAAAAAAAACAGACCGTTGACCGGGCGTTCCGGGTATGAAAGACGAAGACATTTTGAAATGCAGAACAAAACTTAATTTAGGGGAAGAATGGTCGTGATATACCCTGAATATCGATGGTCCTTTAATACTTATATGGCTCTAGAAAATATGCACGCACGAAAATCAATACCTACCCGATAAATGAGAGAGATGAATAAGTTCGTAGCAAATGTTTAAATGTCTTGTTTTTTCATTACTAATGACCACAACTCTTAAAAGATATGACGAAAGCTTTATTATTAAGAAATTGAGACATTTTCTATTGTTATAATTGGCTAGCCTTCAAATCACAAACATGAATGAGTTTTTGATTATTCTGAAGTGGACTACATAATCACTATGCAATTTAAAATTTTAGAGACAGCAATTCGTTGTAATTACGTAATGGGTAAGAAATAATGATACTTGATCTTTGTTCCCGCACTCTGGCAATTACTGCGATATAAGGCATTAGGAGAACAGCCTTTGTTTTACATTAGGCTGGTGAGTTAGCGGTAACTGACCGATGTTGACATGAAATTATTCATAAATCCATAGTAAAATTATAAATGCGAAAGTATCTCTGTCTGTCTCGCTCTCACCCCAATACTAGTAATAAAGAAAATAATGAAATATGTGCGCAGTGGTTTTTTGGTAATTTGATTTTGATCTGGTTGCTCCAAGGCTGCATTTTATCCGGCATTCCTACTGAAAGTAAAATCATCGCGCGCTGCAAGATGCAGTCATACATAAGCGCGTTACTATTTATTTAAAAGTACGAAAGAACCACTTACATTACTAAAGAACATTGTAAAAAATCAACTAAATAATAAAACATAAAACGTCACTCAATCATACACTACGCCAAGCATTCAGGCAGGATCACCTTCCACTCATCCGCTAAACTAGTCACAATTTGGTATTAAGGGATTCTAGCAAGCGATATTGTACGGCGTTGATATTTAGAATATTTTTCATATAAATGTTAGTCTAATTAGGTTATAATATATTGTATATTTAAAACTTTAAGACCAACTTATTTTAGACGATCAAGTTTTTATGTAAACATTTATCATAAAATACTGGCAAAGTAACAAAAATAAAATGACTATAAAAGTAAATGAAAAGCCTAATAAAATAGAACTACGGTCAGAAATTTGTGAAATTCTACCCCTT